>NC_084953.1:21538867-21630004 GCF_949316205.1 Platichthys flesus | reverse complement strand
AAATCTGTCTTTGGGAGGGAAGAGACTTTATTGTTGCAAATGTTCTGCTGATGCTGGTCATGTTTTATAAAGTCACTGCAGGACAGTTGGTGTGTTTGTTTTTAAACTTCTTTAACTTGACTTTGTCACATACAGAGAAGATGTGACCGTTCTGTTTGAAACAGATCATTTTATTTTTGGGGCTGCTGTACGTTTGTCCATCAACATTAAATAAATAAAAGGCTTTTTTTGTTTGACCTCTGCCCTTTTCTTTAACTACTCTAATATTTCATTAAAGAGGATGAAACACCCTCTTAGGGTCAAGAACTGACATTTGGTACGATATTATATCATCTGAACTATTATCAATAAAGTTTGGAGCTTTTTTCATTATAGTCAATCCAATACTAACCAGGCTGAGCACTGTTGAGAGATGATGATGGTAACTATAACCTCCTCTCTCCTTCCCAGGACCTCGATGCAGTCTCAGCCCTCCTACGGCTCCGGCTCCCCTACTCACGGAAAAGTCAACAAGCTGCCCTCTGTCAGCCAGCTCATCAACCCGCAGCAGCGTAACACACTCACCCCGTCCAGCATGTCTGGAGGCCTGACTGACAGTAAGTGTGGCCCTTTGTTCCTCTTCCTGTCTGTCTCATGCCGTAGCCCCCCCCCCCCCCCCCCCCCCGACCCCTGCAGTCGTCCTGTCCCTCCTGGGCTCTCTCTATAAGGACAGCGTGTCCAGGCAAAGCAGGAGGGGACGTGAATACACCCCCACCCCCAAATACAAGCACACACACCCCACTAGAAAGCTTCCCCCTTAAAAAGAATGTGATCCCTGTGAGACTCTCCCTGCAGGACCTGTTGTGATGCATCATGTGTCACGTCGACAGTCGTGCCGATGTGTTTTGAGTTGATGTGACATAATCTACAGATCTCAGAGCAGTAAGAAAAAGCTCACAGTAGCTGCTTTTGTCTCTGCAGTGACTCCCATGATGGGCAATCACATCCCCATGAACGCTGACATGAGTTCATTGAGCCCCACACATGCACTGCAGCAACAGCTCCCCCTGGTGCCTTCCTCCCACTGTACCCCCCCTCCTCCATACCCCATGGACAGCAGCATCTCCAGGTACCTCAATAAACCACAGTGGAAAACAATCACTGCTTTTCTCACTTTGAAAATGGTGGATGTACCATCAAACGTACGGAAGCCCAAAGTGTACAATATTAAATAAATAAGACATTATAAAATAAATAAAATGACTGAATAGAGTAAAATATACCGTTCAGTTATTTTTCTATCATTTTATTTCATAATGGCATTTGTCCTGACAGTGTCACCAGTCACTGTCCTCGGCCTTTTATAACAACCTGTAGTTAGCAAGAGAAACAAGAAGTAATTCTGATTCAATTAAATAGAGGCTGTTGCTGCTCTAAATTAAAAATACACTGCCACATTGACTAACCTCGTTTTATTTAGCTTATTGAGCCCATTCATGCTACAAAACCTACTGGCTAAATATTCAAATGACCCAGCTTCAGTTAGCAGCAATATGGTTAATCACATGGGGAGAAAATGCCATTATGAAATGAAAACACCCCTCAAAGGGACATTTTGAAAGATTTTATAATGGATTAAAAATAATCTCTGGAGCAATGAAAAAAACATTGTATAATTGATAATAACTGATTTTGTTTTATACTTTTATTTCATAATGTCTCATATGTTTATTTAATTATTGAATGTATTGTGTGCATTGAATGTGTTTTCATTCTGAGCTAAAGTCAATGAATCGAATAAGAATAAAGGCCAAGAATGTATTTAACTGTTAAATGTGCCTCAACTGAAACTAAAATACATGCAGGAAGTCTGAATTATGTCTTGAGGACTTTCTCCATGCTCTTATCTTTAAGATAAGATTTGCTTTGCACACAAAGTCTCTATTTTTTTCCCACAATTGTTGCACATGTCACATTGACCCACTGACTATGAAACTCGTTATTAAATACAGACTTGGTGTGCAAAGACCTTTTATAAATATTTGTTTTATTTGCCCGTTCTTACAATTCAAGTGCAGATATCTGGTGTCAGTATGGGCTGTAAAGTAACTTGCATATATATCTAAACAGCTCTCTTCCTCTCACAGCTTCCTTATACGGCTGGGCTGCGCAGGCTGCTTGGACTACTTCACAGCACAAGGCCTAACCAACATCTACCAGATTGAGAACTATAACATGGAGGTGAGCCCTTGCCTATCCAACACCAGTCATTTGATGGGTTAGAGAGAAGAGTGGCTCCCCCCTGCGCATACTAACACTCCCTGTGTAATGACATTAGGACCTGTCCAGGATGAAGATCCCTGTGGAGTTCCAGCACATCATCTGGAAGGGCATCATGGAGCACCGACAGGCCATGGATTTTTCCCCACCTCCCCACATAGTGCGCACCACCAGCGGGGCCTCCTCCGTCAGCATGGGCTCCTCCGAGGCCCGGGGCGAGCGCGTCATTGACGCAGTGCGCTTCACCCTGCGCCAGACCATCTCCTTCCCACCACGCGACGAGTGGTCTGACTTTTCCTTCGACCTGGATTCTCGCCGCAACAAACAGCAGCGCATCAAGGAGGAGGGCGAGTGAGGCGACCCGCGTCCTCTTCTCAATTCCCCCCAAATCTCACCTCGCGCCTGCTGTTGGAACATTTCATTTGAAAACCCTGGTTTCAGTGCAAAAACCTGCTGAGAACAAAATACATATTCACATCGAGATGCACTTATTTCCATTGTTGTTCTGGTTCTCGTAGTCGCAGAAAAGAATGGCGTCGAGCAAAGGCGCATTTTATTATGTTCTGGTCTCTTGAGAGCACTTAGGAAATGCTGAGGATTTCAAGATGATTGCTTTGAGCTTGTGTTAAGTGTCCGTGATTCATTCCCATGTTAAAGCATGACTGGAAACAAACGTTGCATTAAAGGGCTTATTAGGGCTTGTATTTCTGCTATGGGCCGTAGCAAAAGTGTATTTTACTCTGTCATACTTTTCAAGTTTTCACATATGGCTGTACGAGTTAGTCGAGTACACTGGTTTTCATGTGTGGCAGAAGTCAGCATTGATTGTAAACATTTCAAACATTTCCTGTCAGAAGTATTATGTCAGTTGATGGGCAATCTGTTTTCTACTGTAGCTTCTTTATTTTGCTTTTCTTATGTCTGTTGTGAGACCAATGCATCACCTTGCTGTGTCAGGTTGTGAAGTGTGTGTGCTTAAGTGACAGATGGTCGTTCATTTGATGTAGCCATATATAGGCCTAATGCTCTTGACCCAGTGTTTTACAGTACGTTGATACTATGACTGATGTTGTTTGTTCCTTGTTTTACTGCTGTGCAAAAGTGGTTGAGTGAGAAAGAGCAGACCTTTGTTTCTTGCAGCGGGTGCCTAACACAAGTATTTCTGTTTTTTATTCATAAACCATGTTTTGGTAGAGGTTTACTTCATTTTATAACTGGCCAAAACCTATGATATAGATGTATATAAATTTGTATAGTTCTTTTATGAAAGTCTCCCTAAAGAAAATGACATGGTTTTCATCATGGAAAAAAGCACACTGATGTGAATATTCCCTGGAAGCTTCATCGGCGAGGACACGGTTTGTATGAGCTCTGACGGGTGCGTACTGTATGCGTGTAGCCTGAATTAGCTCGCAGCCGATTTTCAACATGGTTTCAATTAGCGAGCATTTGCATTTTCATATTTTTGTACAATGTATTGTAAATATGTTGCAATATACTGTGGGTATTTTGATATAAATCTGAAATAAATATCCATACTTGCTGAATTGCATTTTAATGCTTATCTGTGTCCTGTCATTGAGTGTGGCATCATTTCATTACTTCACATACAGACCCCACCAGCCTAGGTTCATTACGGACACTCACTGACAAATATATGAAATGATCAGTTAATTGGAAATCGCAACTCTTGTGAGACGGTTCTATTAAATTGGGGGGACAATTAACTTTGTTTTCAAATTGAAGTTGACAAACGTTTTTCTTTTTGTTTTTATTGTTCATGGAGCCGCAGATTCTTAAATATCCAGAAGAAATAAAAGGTTTCTGCATGACTGAGAAATAAAAGGTTTTTTCACAGTGAAGTCTCATCTGTTCTGTCAACAACAACAGATGAAGATGTGATAGTGATATTCTAGTGAGAGACGATTCTGAGATCAATTCTGAATTCTCAAACATTCAGAGGAAAGAAATGTTCTCATCCAACAGTAACGTGAGTGATGATGCACCATTTCTGTGTGCTGACACTAGGGGGAGCAAATTATCCCACAGCTGCTCCATCACCAACATCAGCAACAGATGAAGACATGATGAAATGATGAAGTGAAACATTCATGTTTCTTACTTCTACATTTATTTCTGCCGAGTGTCAAATGTCAAGGATTCATCAGATAATTGTCACTGTATGTGCAACTATGTACACACAACACGAGTGAGTGTGTGCAGGATCACAGCTCATCAAACACAGGTCGGAGCTGAACACACACTTAATACATTATGTACATTTTCAGAAAAATAGGCATCTTTTTACACTGTGATACATTTTGTGTCTGTGTGGGACAACCCTGCTCACTCCACTTCGGCCACGTGAGCCACCTCCACCTCCATGGTCTGAATCATCTCGGGGTTATCATCCAGTTTGGGATCTGTGAGGCCCTGCTGGGCCAGGACGTAGTTCACAACCTGCATGATGCCCTGATCTGACAGCGTGGCCACGGAGCCGTCCAGCTGCGTGGCATCCCCGGCCTCCACCGTCTCCTCCGTGATCAGCACCGTCTCTATCTCCTCTGAGGGCTGCGGCTGGGCGGGGCGGAGCTCGGGAGGCAGGTCGGACGCCAGGATGCTGACGGCGTGCTCCACCTGGGTGCCCTGGTTGTGGAACTGCAGGGTGTCCTTCTCCAGCATGATCTTACCGGGCAGGTTGTCGCTGTGGTACTTGGCCATGTGTTTGCGTAGAGTGCGCGCATCGATGTGGGCCTCCTGGCACATGGGGCACACGTACGGCCGCTCTCCTGTGTGTGTGCGCACATGGCGCTTAAGGGACCGGGCGTCGGCCCAGGCCACGCCACAGGTCAGACATTCAAATGGCTTCACTCCTACAAAGCAGAGGCAGGAAAATGATGAGCAAATTATTTCTATGATTACATTACATGACATTTAGCTGACACTTTTTGTCCAAAGCGACTTACAATTAGTACACTCAACATTCATGAGGGGCCATTTAGGGGTTCAGTATCTTGCCAAGAACACGTCGGCATATGGGAGAGAGTGGGGTTTGAACCGGCAACCTTCTTGTTGGAGAACCACCACTCTAACCACTAGGCCACACCGCCCCACTGATGGGTCACAGACACATGAAGTGAAAGTCTCACCCTGGTGGTTGTTGATGTGGCGTCTGTACTCTCGCAGCTGAGTGAACTTTCTTCCACACTGCTCACACTCCCTCTCCAGGTTCTGCTTCACTCGGCCCTTCTTCCCGTGCGTGGCTTTTTTGACATGTCTTCTGAACAGCGCCTTCTCAAAGAACTCCTTCCCACACACGTTACACCTGAGGACACAAACACACGTGTTTAATATGCAGCAATGTTCTGGGCACCGTGTTCACACAAACAGAGCGTGGACTCCGAGTCCTCCGGGACTTACTTGTAGGGCTCGGCCACGCTGTGGGACTTGACGTGGGAGTACCAGTCCTTCTTCCAGCTGTAGCACTTCCCACACACCTGGCACTGGAAGGGCTTCAGGCCCAGGTGCTTATTCATGTGCTGCTGAAGATCTTTCGCTTCATAGAACCTCTTATCACAGCTGCAGGACGGGATTGAAGAGGAATCAGTGAGATATAGTTACACCGTATGGCCAGTGGATGGGAAGGTGAACACTACTCACTGAGTGCAGGCGATTGGACGGACGTCAGGTTTGGGCACGTGCTTCTTCATGTGTTTGCTCAGAGCTGAGGCTCGGAAGAAAGTTGCTCCACACGTGTTGCACAGGTACTTTGATTCACCTGTAGACAATATTTCAACAGTGAAAACAGCTTCAAGTTAGTAGTTCAATTTACAGAACTACCGGAGAAATTTGTAGAAAATTAAAGGGTCAGTTCACTTAAAGGGCCAGTTTAGATGAGACCAAAGATTTAGGTGAAAGGGATCTATGATGTTTCACTAGTGTGTTTCATCTACATTGTACAAATTGTGGTTTTTCTTTACCCTAGAACGGATCCTTTACACTTAAATACTTTATATCGGGAGCAGGTCCTCTCTATGGAGCCATGTTTTTCACAGTAGCCCAGACTGGACAAACTAAAAACCTTTTCAGGTTCAGGTTCTCTTTCATCTTTGGATGGGGAGGGTGAGGTGAGGGGTATTCAGCTGCAACATGCCACCTCACCACAAGATGTCACTAAATTCTACACACTGGACCTTTAAATAATAAAATATTGCATCACTTGATCAAAACGTTTAAGTCTTGACTGTGGAAATGAGGTCTGTTCCACCTAATAGTGCCAAATGAAAGTCCTGTTTCACAGAACAGTGTGAGTCTGGACAACTCAGTGTCTGGAGAGACCAGTCATTTTTCCACATGCTTTTCTTTTGTCTTCTATTTGTCAGAAAGTCTGAACTATCTGTCCGAAAAAATTCCTCAAAGCAAACAAACCGAACCACTTTTCCATTTTTTTCGGACAGAGACCACATGTTTTGGTCGGACTAAACTTTGGACCATTGGTCTGTGATCAGAAGCACCTTCACACCTGTTATCTTGGTTCACACCAAACCTCCACTCCATCGTGGCAGGAGACATTTTTAATTTTAAACTTAAACTATCTGTGTGTCAAGACAGTAAATGGAAATGATGTTTGGTGCACACAAAAAAAATAATTCTGCTAGAAAAATTGAGCAAAAGCTTTGAAATCTTTTAAGTGCATGACCTACACGAACAGCAATCAGAGTTTTCAGAGTGCTTGGTACACGGCTATATCATTTGGGTGAACTGGCCCTTTAATTAAAACCCAGTGTGTACGGACCTGTGTGCAGGCTGGTGTGCTCCTCCATGCCCCTCTTGCTCACAAAATACTTCTTGCAGAATTCGCACTGGAACTGTTTGGTGACGTCGTGCAGCGCCCAGTGCATCTTCAGGCTGTGTTTGTGGGCGAACGTCTTGCCACAGATCTTGCAGGAGTGGGGCCGCACCCCCGTGTGAGTCAGCATGTGGATCCTCAGGGAGTAAAGCTTCGGTAAGGTCTTCCCGCAGATGTCGCACACAAACTCTCTTTTTGTGTGTGACAATAAAGTCTTGTTATTCACATCGCCGCAACCCTCAACGCTCTGTCTGACCAGGAGTTTGGTGATGGGCACCCGCTGGCTCCTCTGCTGCTTGTGTCGGGTGAGGTGGGCGCGGAGCGAGGCGGCGTACTGGAACTCCTTACTACACATCTGCAAGGACACACAAACATCGTGGTGAGAAGCTGCTGTGTTAATAATTACATGCACCATGATGACCAACACCCGTACTTACACTGCACTTATATCCGAAAGCTTTCTCGTGTTTTAACGAGTGCATGATGAGAGAATAGCGTCTTGGGAAGGACATGCCGCACTCAGTGCATGTGTACTCTCCTTCCACAGCGCCCTCTGTTGGAGACTGATCACGGTTGGTTCGGGTCTCTGCCTCTGCTGCCGCCATCGTCGCGGCCTCCTCTGTGCTGACCTCTTCGGCTGCCCCGCCCTCCACAGCGCCTGTCTCTGGTTCCGCCCCGGACTCAGATGCTCCTTCAACTTGACTCTCCACTGGATGCTTTGGTGGTCGTCCCCTCTTCCCCGGCCTCGGACCCACCTAGAAAGACAATTAGATATTGGCGTTTAGTAGTTTTTCACTTTTGACAAAATATACGATGGAAAAATGTCAGTGATAATGTGCAATGTACCTTCGGAGTGATTGCACGCGGAGGGGTAAGGCTTTTCTTTGCCTCCTCTTCCTCCTCCAGCCCCATATGCAGACGAGCGTAACCGCCCTCAGCGATAGAGCGCTGCCGTAGTCGTCTTTTGCTTGGATCGTCCGACATCATCTCCTGCTTGTCTGTGTGGCCTTCATCGGCAGATGGATCCTCCTCCTCTGGTGGAATGGTCACCTCTTCTTCGACCTCCTTCTTCACCTTGGCCGGACGCCCTCGTTTGCGTTTTAGGGGTATAGGTGCTGGATCCACCGTCTCCTGCGGCGACGCTGCTGCTGCTGCTGCTTCGGTGGCAGCTGCAGATGCTAGTTTCACCACCTCTGTGGGGCTCACGCTATCTGTGTCCATGTTTATGACAAAGGCTTCTGCTTCAGCGACTTGCGGCTGCTCCATGGCCAGGCAGGCTGACACCACAGCGAGGGACTCGCTGGCTCCAGCCTGTCCGCTGTGGGTGACCACAGTCATCGTCTCCCCGTCCATTTCTTCTGCGCTGTGTGAGATCAGAGTGACAGTCTCTCCTGGCTCAGCCTGTCCGGTTTGTGCGATCAGAGACACTATTTCATTTTCACCAGCCTCCCCTCCTCCATCCACTTGGTCCCCCTCTACAGCTTCAGTAACAACGCTTATCGGCTGCTGGATGTACGAATCTTTGGATGGTGCAACAAATGCCAGGGACTCGCCCGTAGCAGCAACAGTACCTTGGGTGACCACCATCCCGTCCTGTATGGCCAACATGTAAGCATCAGACTCGTCCTTCGAGACCTCCTGGGGAGTCGGTTGACTCGACACCACAGTGTGCACGTCTCCTCTTTGATACACCGTCAGCTTCTGTTCCTCCACCTGCTTGTGCACTGACTCACATATCAACAACACCTCGTTCATCAGCAAATGTCGGGCAAGGTTAGCGATTTCTGCCATGATGCAGAAATTAAACGTGAGCGTGGAGGTGTACGCAAAGTCCAGCAGCGGGAGGAAGCTCACTTTGCTGAAACCTGGAGAGAGAGAAGAGCGAATGTTAAAACGGAGCCAGGGTGCAGAACACTCAGACACAGGGATGAACAAAACTGGAGCTCTTACCCGAGAGGTCGACCACAGCTTCATGTGTTGACACGGCTCCCTTCTCAAAAAACAGCTCGTGGAAGTACTCGCTGCACGCCGCCAACACGGCTTTGTGCGCTCGGTACTCATCTCCCTCAATCAGCAGCGTGATGTCACAGAACTGATTGCTGAGCCGCTGCTGGTTGAGTTTGTCCAAAATGGTTTGGCTGTGTTTGGACAGGAACTGATTCACCTCACCCTTACTGTCCACCTGGAGAGAGAACACACACACACACACACACAACAGACTTCATGAATACACTCGACCTTACAGGAATCAATGTCTCGCTGCTGACAGAGATGATGCAATCATTTCGCAGACTTACAAAGACCAGTTCGTGCTTGGCCGTCGTCTTGGACTTCCCATGAGAAGATGAGTTGGTGAGGAGAAAACCATCACCTCCCACTTCTTCCAGTTCCTCCTCCTCTCCTTCATCATTCGCGTTTGCAGCCACCCGTCGTCTCCCAGACCGGGAAAATGGCCGGGATCCAGAGCCGTCGTCAGCAGCCCTCTTGCTCTGACAGTGAGTGCACTCTCTGATGAAGTCTTTCACGTGCTTCAGGATCGCTGAGGACGTCATGAAGAGGACAGTTCACTCACTGTGACAAACAACCATGATGGTTTATGTCTTTAAAAAGGCAAACAATCTTTATTCCGTCCACTATATTAATTTTAATCGTGCAATAACTTACACAGATCTTTTATTATCAATGTATAACCTCACCAAGGAGTTGATGGTTCCTTTTAGGTTTGTTTAGTTGTTTGTAGGATACTGCAAAAACTACTAAACTGAATTATATTAGATTTTGTGAAAGAACTTGGCATGACTCAGGGAAGAGCTCATTACATTACGAGGGGGCAGATCCAGGATTTTTCCTCTCACTCTCATTTTTACATTGAGAGATACTGCGTTTTTCAACATTTTCATTGATTTCTCTGAGAATAATTCATGGATGTTAATGAAAAAATCTGTCATGTTTAGGGGACTGATGTTAATGAGTATGTGCACTTTGGGGCAGATCCAGATAAAAATCCAAATCCAGTGAATTGAAATGTGTCAGAGGTTGGATCTGTGTCTACCTGAAGATTAACAACAGTGACAGTCCAAACTACAGAGATAATCAAAGAACAACCACAGAAGAAGAAAACCTAACATTCAGGGGGTTGAATCTGTGTTTTACTTAACTTGAAAATTTAATATTGCGTGTTTATATTCCTTAATCCTAAACATGACTATCAATATAAACCGTTTGAACCGTCTGATACATTCAAGTGCAAACGTGTAGTTTTGCAAATTCAACTCAAGCAGCTACTTCATTCAAAATAAATACAACAAAATACATAGTAAAACAACAGCCGCTTGAACTAACCACTAGATGGAGCCGGAGCGAACATGTGTGTGATGGAGACAACAGACTAAAGTGCATGTGTCGTTCACAGGCTTGTGTTTACACCGGTTCCCCGCCTGTTCGCACCGCCTCCCGGGGACCGGGCCCCTGACCCGGGTCTCGGGGACTCACCTCTCCACCAGTACTTTTGGGAGATGAATTCCCACGTGAGTTGCTGGTTCAGGTGCTCTCCTGCCTCCATGATGTGCGCCTGCTTGATAAATTCCCTTCTCCGTTCGTCCTGCAGCACCACCTCCAGCTCCGTGAATTCATCCTGGCCCTTCAGGCGCCGCTGGTAAAACAACGTCCCGCTCCTCACCACGTAGCAGGCGGCCGCTTTCCGGATTTTCCTCTTGGTGTTGCCGGGCGTCCCCGGTGCGTACGGCTCCTGCTCATCAGTCAGGTAGCGAATGATCGCCAAATAGCTCTCCTCACACGACATGTCTCGGCCGAGCCGCGGCCTCCCTCACAGTTCCGGGTTTCTCTGGAAGAGGAGAGTTCTCCCCGCTCATGTGCGGTCAGATTAAAATTTTATAAACCCCTCAGGCCGGAAGTAGAGTGAGTGTGAAACACCACAACTACATTTCAAATTGTTTTCCAGGGTGGAACTGCAGTTCGTAACCGTCAGGGAAGACTTGCCCGAACAGACAAAATGGCTGCTGCACAACCGGATGTGGCGTCAGCAAAGGCGGAAGCACGTCATGCCCAACATCCACCGCAAGAGGGCGTAGTGTCCAAACAAACAACATCAGAGACATGCAGCGATTTTTTTATCAAACGTCTTCTTTTATTTTCATTTGTTTAATCATTTAATTATTATCTGAAATATTCCATATTACCTATAAGTCATATTATAATTATTACTCACTGCCACTTTAGTATACTTTATTTTATTTTTATAATAATATTGTTATTTCAATAAGGCACTAGCTCTACATTTACTCCATATCCTTTTCATTCTTTTATTTCAACTCATAATTCACTTTATACTTATATTTTCTCATACATGTTTAAGATTGTTTTATTTTCTACTCTTATTTTTATTGTGCTGTAATCTGGCACAATAATTCCCAGATGGGTTAATAAACTTAATTTAACTTCGCTTAAGCAATTTAATTGAACTAAACTTGTGATTCAGGCCTCTGTTTCTCAACCTACAGTGATGACTGTAATTTATTTTTTTAATGCTATAACAGTGAACACGTACACTCTGCGTAATTACATACAATATGCAAGTTAAGCTACAGATGAGTGTTCAACAGCTGACCAATACTGCCAATATAAAACAAACATATTTTGTATCGTATGTATTAACTCTAAATATATACTGACAGAAAAGAGACAAGAGAGCAAGATCACAACAGCTTAGCTCCCGTGTGACCTTCTAGTCAGAGTCCCATTCACCAGTTCATGTTTGTGACCTTCTCAGGCTGTAATCTACCACTTGGATGCACCATTTCTTTGGTCAGATTCTCCTTTTTGAAAGTTTACCTCTCACTGTGAGGGTTTCCCTCACTGTGAGCTTTAAAATCCTGTCTCATTCACTTTTCAGTCCACAAAAACTGTTACTGTTTTAAAATGAAAAAAAATCAGGTTTACTTTATAATCTTACGTCGAGTGTCTCTAGTAGTTAAAATTAGTAAAGTGAGCAAAGTTGGATGTTTTTATTCACTTCCTGTGTGAAACTATTTATTTTATGTCGTTAGTCAGTATGAAACCAGGTCACTGGAAAACACCTGCAAATCTTAATGTAACAAAACCGCACAGTGTTTCCTTACATGTCCTTCAAAACTCACAGATTCAGCATGGATATCTGGTGCTGTGGAGATCAGCTTGACATGAGAGTTGATGCACTCACTGTCCCATTGGTGGAGATAAGTTGTATTTCTGTGCACACCAAATTCCACAATATTTTCAAGCATCCGAAGTGCAACTGATCATCTGATGTCGTCAGCGTTTTTTAGATTAAACACAAAGTTCAGTAAGATTGAAGGGGACTGAAGTGAACTAACCCGAGTCCCTGTCGGGGAATCATGAATAAGTGTTTACACATGCCAGTCTAAAGCAGAGTGGTGAACTGTAGCGCCTCAGTTAACTTGTTTTGTGTGACCCCCAAAGTACAACAACCCGAATGTATTCAGTTCACAAAGCAGCCACACTTAGATTTGGAGAAGGAGGAAGTGGCACATGTTTGGATCTTTTGCTCAGTCGAAGAAACTAAGAGTAAGAGCATGAATCAGCTCCACTTCTTCCATCGGGTTAGATGAGCAGAAAAACAAATCACACAGGTCTTCTGCTTTTGCTGAAACTGAAACTCAAATGTGTCTGTAGGGCCCAGCAGTGTTCACATGTGGATACCTATGAGAATGATTTTTTCTTTCAAACAGCGTGTCAAACAGAATTACGGGAGATCTGGAGGGGTGGGACGACACGATTTGTTGCTCATCCATGTGTCACATACCAAACTCGCCGGCAAACACTGGTCAGTGATGTGTTTCCCCACCACATTCCAGTTCGCACAGTTACACTGACTGCAGCAGCTACAGCTTTAGAATGTCATACTGAAACAACACATCGGCCCCTGCTCGTCACAATACAAACCTGATGGACACTCTGGGGAGGGTTAGTGTTTACTGTTGCCTGGGGAATGGACAGAAAATTGTCAGAGCTCTAGACAATGTGGAGGCAGAGACTCTTGTTCAGTCACTTCTGTGTCCACTGTCTCACTATCAGGCACTTGCTGTCAGTCTTAGACACACTCTGATCTTCCCGCAGCTGCTCCAGGATCTGCCACTGTGACCTGAATTCAACTATAAACACAAACTGGAGACTCAACCTTTAACTCTTCAGCTTTTCTTAGATTCTGTGATTCTGAACCTCCTTTAAACACCCCCTCCAGGATCCTTGCGAGAGTGAAGAGCTGGTCCGTAGTTCCACGTCCGGGGCGAAAAACCGCATTGTTCCTCTTCAATCTGAGGTTCGACGATCGGCCGAACCCTCCTTTCCAGCACCTTGGAGTAGACTTTACCAGGGAGGCTGAGAAGTGTGATACCCCGGTAATTGGTACACACTCTCTGGTCCCCCTTTTTGAACAGGGGAACCACCACCCCGGTTTGCCAATCCTTTGGCACTGTACCCGACTCCCACGCGATGTTGAATAGGCGTGCCAACCATGACAGCCCCTCAACACCCAGAGCCTTTAGCATTTCTGGCTGGATCTCATCAATCCCTGGGGCTTTGGCACTGCGGAGATGTTTGACTACCTCAGTGACCTCCACCAGGGAAATTGACGACGAAACACCATCAACCTCGAGCTCTGCCTCCAACATAGAGGGCGTGTTATTCGGATTCAGGAGTTCCTCAAAATGTTCCTTCCAATGTCCGACGACCTCTTCAGTTGAGGTCAACAGAGTCCCATCTTTACTGTACACAGCTTGGATGGTTCCCCGTTTCCCCCTCCTGAGGTGCCGGATAGTCTTCCAGAAACACTTTGGTGCCGACCGAATGTCCTTCTCCATGGCCTCTCCGAACTTCTCCCACACCCACTGCTTAGCCTCCGACACGGCAAAAGCTGCAGCCCTTCGGGCCTGTCGGTACCCTGCAACCGAGTCCGGAGTCTCCAGGATATCATATCCCGGAAGGCCTCCTTCTTCAATCAGACGGCTTCCCTGACCACCGGTGTCCACCACGGTGGCCGAGGGTTACCGCCTCTTGAGGAGCCTAAGACCCTGAGGCCACAGCTAGCCACCGCAGCTTCAGCAATGGAGGCTTTGAACACCACCCACTCTGGCTCAATGCCCCCAACCTCCACAGGAATGCCAGAAAAACTCCGCCGGAGGTGTGAGTTGAAGATACCTAGGACGGGGGCCTCCTCCAGACGTTCCCAGTTCACCCGCACTACTCGTTTGGGCTTACCAGGTCTACCTGGAAATTTCCCCCATTCCCTGATCCAACTCACAACCAGATGGTGGTCGGTTGACAGTTCCGCCCCTCTCTTTACCCGAGTGTCCAAAACATGCGGCCTCAGATCAGATGACACAATCACAAAATCGATCATTGATCTTCGGCCTAGGGTACTCTGGTACCAGGTACACTTATGAGCACCCTTATGTTCGAACATGGTGTTTGTTATGGATAATCCATGACTAGCACAGAAGTCCAATAACAAACGACCGCTCGGGTTTAGATCAGGGAGGCCGTTCCTCCCCACCACGCCTCTCCAGGTGTCTCCATCGTTGCCCACGTGGGCGTTGAAGTCACCCAGCAGAACTACGGAGTCCCCTACTTGAGCCCCATACAGGACTCCATTCAGGGTCTCCAAGAAGGCTGAGTACTCTGAACTGCTGTTTGGTGCATACGCACAAACAACAGTCAGAGTTTTCCCCCCTACAACCCTTAGGCGCAGGGAGGCGACCCTCTCGTCTACCGAGGTAAACTCCAACACCGCGGCGCTCAGCCGGGGATTTATGAGTATCCCCACACCCGCCCGGCGCCTCACGCCCTCGGCAACTCTGGAGAAGAATAGAGTCCAACCCTTATCAAGGAGTACGGTACCAGAGCTGAGACTGTGCGTGGAGGTAAGCCCCACCAGATCTAACTGATAGCGCTCCACCTCCCTAACAAGCTCCGGTTCCTTTCCCCACAGCGAGGTGACGTTCCACGTCCCCAGAGCCAGCTTCTGCCGCCCGGGTCTGGTCCGTCGAGACCCCTGACCTTCGCTGCCACCCATGTGGCTGCGCACCCGACCCCAACGGGTCTTCCCACAGGTGGTGGGCCCATGGGATGAAGAGAGGGGGGGTGCCACGTAGTTTGTTCGGGCTATGCCCGACCGGGCTCCGTGGCAAACCCGGCCACCAGGCGCTCGCCATCGAGCCCTCCGTCTGGGCCTAGCTCCAGACGGGGACCCCGGGCTTCCTCCGGGCCGGGTCACATCTCCTCTCCTTCCGTTATTCATTGAGGTTTTTTGAACCATTCTTAGTCTGGCCCCTCACCTGAGACCACTCTGCCATGAGAGACCCTACCAGGAGCACAAGGCTCCAGACAACACAGCCCTCAGGTTCATAGGGACACGCAAACCTCTCCACCACGATAAGGTGACGGTTCCAGGAGAGGGCTGTCAATAGATACAAAAAAAAATAAAGTAATCTGGGGAGGACTCAGAAAACCTTTCTTTATGAATATGAAATTTACCAAATAATTTATAAAGGGTTCATACGTCAATGGCCTTAAGGGGATTTTCATTTTTTCATCACTTCTCAAAGTCAGAAGACTTTTGTTCACCCATGACTTGTGTTCTGAATGTAATCTGTGACACAATCAATCGTCTGTCTGACAGAGCTGCCTCGGACTCCTCTTTACATCTGCTCTGCACACCTTGTCTCGTCCTCCTGCTAAGGTATTTGTCTCACATTCATGTCCTCTTCCTTTTCTGAAGGTGTGCTGCTACAAACAAACAAGTATCTGTGACTTCAAAAGGATGAGTGGTGAATGTCTGAGAGAGGTAAAAAATCCACTCACGCTTTTGAGTGGACGGTTTCGGGAATTTGCTCAGCCACAAAGTTCAGTGCTACTAAAAGCTGAGAGCTCAAGGGTGCATTTTGCCATTTTTGTAAATATGCTCATATTCAGTCAATGACTTGTTGAGTTGCATGATAAATAGCGAGCAACCAGTCAGCTTAGATTTGCATAAAGACTGCAACAGGGAGGAACATCAGCCAACATCTGTCCAAAAGTGTAAAGTATAAAAAGTATTTATAAAACAAATAAACCCATCAGTGTGTAGATGAAATTCCTCTGCATTTGTTCATGGTGTTTATTGAAAAATGCCACTTTATTTGCTATGTCACATCTTCAATGACACATCGACTTGTACTAATACATGTGTACACACACATATGCCTTAATCCAAGTTGATTTGAATGAGCTTCAAAGTACAAATGCAGATTGGATCACAAGTACTATAACAAGTCAATAAGCTCCATCGCCACCACACACACAGCTTCCTGTCTGCTGAGTGCACCTCTCAGTGATCACTTGATCAGTTCACTGAGACTTTTTGAAATATGTTCACAACTTGAAGCAGCATTTTGAGTAATTTAGGATACTAATATCGAACCAAATCATATTTCATTCCAAAACATCAACCTCTGTGTTGTGTTTTCTGACAGGTTTGAAAACCAAATATTTTGTTAGGTCAGTTGTGGAGTTTAATAATTTCCATTTCAAAAGTCACTGCCATGCAATGAAACTGCGTTTTTTAAAGAAAAGATGTAAATTGTCTCACATTAAACATGATGGATTGAATAAATGCTTTGATAACTTTTGTATCACATCACCTCCACATGCCTTTGATGTTCCTGCTCAGGGCTATGTTTAGGTGTTAGTTGTGATCCAGTGATTATCTCCTTTGTCACAGAATCCACTTGATACATGTCACAATTTGTTTTTGTCTGTGTCTCTATAAGCTCTATTTTCATCACACTGTCTTCTACTTGTATTACACTGTTGCAAGTCAAACCAGTAGGGAACAACCTGACCTGTGTGTTCCACACATTTAGGCAATGAAATCCTCTTCCTGTCCTGTACTAATCTCTTATCAGCTTTTTATCTCAGCGTTTTAAGGTTTAAGCTGGAATTGCTCTCTGACACTGTCTTCCCATTGAAATGATGGATGTTATATGGTTTGCATGTTTCTTTTTCCCCCCAAGTGCATTTGTAGTTATAGCTGTTACATCAATAAATGGCTTTATGGTCTGCCATCTTTCTCCTTTTATTACCCACTTTGTTTTCATCATCCCCAACTTTATCACTTTAGTAATCCCATAATTGCAGTTTATGTGTCTTCTTATCAAAGGTGTCCATTCTGACTTGAAAGCCTCGGCTGAACTGGAATAACTCCTCTCACTACTGCTACTGTCGCTAGTTTAGTGATAGTCACAGAAGCAGGGTTGTAACAATGATACATGTTAATGTATTATCTCAACTCTCTACCATGCAAAACCAAAATGGTTCACGCTAATGTTCCCCTCCTACATTAACCTTGAAATGAGAGAGAGTGAAACTGGCCTCAGGCATGTTACAACAGAGAAATAGTACTGATCAGTGCCCCTATTACCCGCATGGTTGGCCATTTAGCACTTCATTGTATATTTGCTGTTGAATCTTTTTCCACTCTCAGTTGAAGCAAACCAGTATTGAGTGTACACAGAGGAATCAAGCCTTTAAATTCTCTGTTTATCCTTAAGCTTAGGTTTCGACCTTGATCTAAAATGGTCAGGACTTTTCAGACATTGCATAGTTGAGATAAGGTTTATTGTCCTTGTTCATGTAGACTCCATAACCATAACCTTGTAACTTCACAACACAACCAGTCAAGGCAGATATAACGAGTAATAATAAGTCTGGATCTGTTGGAAGTTTCCTCCTGTTAAAATTGAGTTGTTTTTGAGTCCAGTGTTTGTATGGTAACAAAGTATAGTATGTAATAGTAATAGTATGTTAACTTTGTGTTGTAAGGTCTTGGCCATATTCAGCAAAAGTGCACCATAGTATTTGGGGCCATGTTGAGACAAAAGATTCTGAGATTTCGAAAGGAAATGCATAATATATGAGAATGAAGTCATAATATCGTGAGACTGAGGACGTAATATTATGAGGAAAATAGTCGTAATTCTACAAGAACTCAATGTAAATACCTGATATGAAAGAGCTTGGGGTGCAGTTCAAAGGAAATGATTGGTCGGAGGTTTACAGTACATTTGTAACTTCAATTTGCAGCCATTTTGTAATCTACTATCTGTCCTGTTACATTAATGGCTCTGAACTGTAGCTCTAAGGCAGTCAGAAAGATCTTGTGTCTGACCCAGACACCTGAACAAGATAAAAGAGTTTGTCTGCTGAAGGACAAACACAGCCGGGGAAACAGGGAAAAGGAGACTGCCTTATCTTTCATTGTCTTGCTCTTGCTGTGCCTAAGGCCAGATATAGTTGATAGAAAGCTTGCTACATTTCTTTCTGGCACTGGAGTACTTTTCCATTACATGCTGCCTCTGATGAAATCTCTATGCCAGCAGAAATGTGCCGGACACAGGGAGGATGCAGGCAAACCTGTAAATTTAGATTGGGCTCAGCAAAAGAAGTTAGAGAACATTATTTTTATATCATAATACCTTGTTTCCCTCAATCATACTTAGAGCTGGTGAACATAGAGTCAGGATAAATCAAACAGTCTGTCAAGGAAGCGGAGCTTTTGCATCACAGAGGCCATGAATGGATGATGATGATGATGTAAGAGCTCACAATCACGGCTCTGCTTATATCACCTCTTAGTTATCCTTCAGACCTTTGTTGTCTGGATGGCTACGGGTGACTGGTATTTTAGGGTATTTTTAGCCAACGCAGTAATACAGCCACTGAGCTTGTTTCCAGACAAGACTTAAATCGCCCTGCGCTCTTTAGGTGCCAGGGAAACTCAACAAATCAAAATTTCTGAGACAGGAGGACTGTTTAGTCAAAGCACACATAGGGAGATTGGAGAGAAATGCATGAATTATTTATCATTCAGGGTTCATGATTTGTGTAATACAGCTTTCATTTAATACAATTACACATTAAAGGCAAGAGAGCGCCTTGAGAAGACGCTGCATGTACCGGAGCCACAAGAAATCATTCCAACAATTTAAAGTTCACTAAAGAGAAGCAGATAAAAAGGATAATGCCAAAACAAAGCTGAACATTTGCATAGAACCTAACAACGACCACTAAAAGCTGCTTGTCAAACCAAATCAAGTAAGGCTATGACACACAGTTACCATAAGGTATTGAGTTGAGCAAGAGTGTGTTCTACTAAACGTTTGTTTTTTAAGAGGAGGAAAGTATTGTTGCTCTTATTGTATCGTTGCTTCATGTTGGCTGTAAATAGGATCTCACTGATAAGGTCTTCTGAACACCGGGTCCCACGTCTTAGGGTGTGTCTATGTATCCAGTGAATAGATGTTGATTTACCTCTATTGGATTTGGATCAGTGCACTGGAATCAGGGTGATAAGAAGTGGGTTTCATGATGACACAATAGCAAGTGGGTTAAAAGAATAGCTTGGTATTCTCCCATGTTTGAAGTGTGAAGGCAAAACTGGACACACATAGATTTTGGTTTCATAAAACATACTGAGTTATATTCACAGATTTTGACAATAGGTTTGCTGTTTGGGGTGCACACATTAAGTTAAGGTTTTTTTGAGTTACAAGCTCCTGGAGTCGTCTGGCTGGAAAACGATAGGAGCTCAAGCTACTGCAGTCAGGGTGTGATTGCCAATTGGACAGCACCATTTTTGTCATAATTGGGACTGCGATGTAATGTTGATGTTTTGTTATTTTTCCTTGGTAGCATTAAACAGCATGTTAATGTGGTTTGTTTAAATGTTGTTTTGTCTTTGTCTATCCCCGCTCTGTGTTTGAATGGCCTGACCAGCCCCTTTATATGTTTCACCATGTCTCAGTTTGTGCAGCTAAGTTCTGTTCAGTTGGGGCTTGAGGTCATTGTTAGGTCAATCTTTTTTATGGGCCACAGAATTAGTGTTGAGATTTTTGCATTTTTTGGTATAATTCTCTCTAGTTAACCTGCTTTGTTCCTGCCACAGCCAGATCTGGCTTCATTCTTGAAGGACCTTCATCTCACTTTCAGCTTTAACTTAAAGACGCAGTGTACTTTACCATAAACATAAGGAACATGCTAAAGGGAGAGAATAAAAAGAGCAAATGCAGCAGAAGCAAGATATCTATACTTTGAACTATACTTTTAATACTTTTCTCCAGGCTGCAGCTTGACAAACATACTTGTTTGTTGTTTTAAGTTGTATCTTTTTCACTAGTAGCACACTTACGTTTATTTTTGTGTCCGTTTCAGACCCACTTGACTTGAACCAGTCAGCCTGCCTAACAGCTGAAAATATCACCGAGATGTGGATGTATGTGCGTCAGCTCCTCTGTGAGCCTCTCTGACCTTTACTCACCTTGCTCTGCTCTCTGTATCTTTAGACAAACACAACACAGTCAAAGGCATGTGTCGCCATCCAAAAGAATTTCTCCTACACTTCCCATAATGCAGTGCAGTAGTAACCTTGGTTAAACTTTCCCCTCCTAGTAATTTAGCATGGCTTTGATCCAATGACCTCAGTGTTTTCAATGGTTTAAAATAAAAACACTGTAAAGGTTTTGATCAGACATTAAGTCAGACCAAGACCTATGTGACTATTAGCTGACATTTACAGAATAAGTTCTTACACTTAATGGAGAAACCTGAGAAAAATGTTACGTCGAGAATGTTTCCTGTGTGTGTGCATTGTGATGTATTTTCTATATCCTGAGAAACTGCGGGAGTGTATCTAAACTCCAGGTCACGGTTGGATTCCACACGACTAAGACACAAGCACATGCTCGATGGTGTGAGGAGAGCCTGTTGTGTGTAACACAAAACTGTTTGAGTCCTCCTCTCCTCTCTGCCTGGGCCTCTGGCCAACAGACAGATTAACACACTGACAAGCGCCAGTCCATCTTTTACACTCTCAATCTTGACCTTTCACCTGCAGCGACGTAAAGTAATGATGTCTGCCACCGTAAAGACGCTGCTCTCTGTGGCACCGAGTGTTTCACTCTCAGGCCACCAGGAAACGCAGCCACAAGCTAATCACGGCTAATAAGAGAGGCGTGACCGCCATTGGACATATTGCGGTGAAACATTTCCCGCTCAGAGTGAGTGAGTGGAAAACCCAGATGCTGGCCTCCTTTTCGTGGATCCATTCAGCTCTCTCCATCACAGACCATAAAGTGTCTAATTTATTCTGTGCTGGTTCACTACCAGGAACTCACCAGTGAAGAATCCAAGAGCAATAATGATGCTTTTGTCTGGAGGTGCGCTGCAAGCACAGAAAGTGAGAAAGCCAAAGGGAAGGCTGGGAACCAGTAGGTCACGGAGCTCACCTTACACCTCTTGTTCCCACAATGTTTTGGCTGCCTTCCCAAATCACAAACTTTTATTTTTTTGCTCCGCAGACACAGAGCGGAAAAAGTGAGTAAGCTGTTATTCTTAACTTTAAATCAGAACCAGCTTGTAGTATCTGACACCATAATTTTGTAATTTCAGGACGAACACCAGTTGACTGTGTAAACAAGTGCAGAGCTCCCTCCCGAGTTCTCAATGCAAAGAATCTTTCCCAAGAACCAGCAACTGGGAACTTTAACTCTCGGGAAGAAGAGACTTCCCACCAGCCTTTTGTTCGTCTTTATCCCTTCGACATTACTGTTCCTCAAAGAATCCATGTGGCTGGGACAATCATCCTCTTGGAGATTTTAGTACATGAACTGAACTAAATGGTATGTAAAGTGGGATTAGATGTGATGGAGCTCCAAGGTGCAGCTTCTCAATGCTTGTGCCAGAGCAGAACCATGGATGAGGACACACCCGCACTATTAACCTTTGGCTTGCCCAATAAGCCACAGGTTTAGACATGTTTCATTTTGTATTGGACCGTCCCATGGACAAACACGCCGTAGGTGTCAACTGTACACCTCCATACAAGAGGCCTATACCGTACAGAATGTACCTTACGTGTCAGCACATGTCAGGTAGGCAGTTTGATGAATGAAATGAAATGAAAATCCATGTTGGTGGTCATCTTAAGGCAGCTGTTAAAGTAACACGATGTAACATCCACCATGTTTCTGACAAAAAGCTGCATTAATGAGCATTAAAGTGCAATACTGCTAAATTCAACACACTTTTTGATGTATGCTGCTACACTTTGACATTGTTTTGTATGATTACCTTCTATTGGCTCAATAGAAACTGTAAAAAATTGTGTGAAACTGACATTACATACATACTCCCATTCCACGTCCTCTCATTCAGATCCATGAAAGATGTTGATCTTCAAAGCAATGAGTCTGGAAAATCTTCGAAAATTTACAGAGCAAAAGTTATTTTTAGCAAAATACCACCGACCTTCAATTTTATAAAATATTTGTTTTATCCAATAAGCCCTACACACGAAAGTCGTCACACCTCAGTTGTATCAGCACAGGGTCAGTAATCAAAAAACAGATAATTTGATTGAATTTACCCTTTGAAATCCTACCACCAGTTTTACGGTCCCTGTATGATGCTGTGTAAACATTCTATGAATTCACACTATCCACTCATGTCTTCTCAGAAACGCAGAACATTTCTTCAGTAAAATCTTGGTCACACTGGGTTGTGGTGGGTCTCTACCCTGCACTGCGCCCCTTGTTGTCAGACATGAAAAGAGGCAGCTGTTTTTGTCCTCAAGCGAAAGCAGGGAGAGCAGCAGAGGCTCCCTAAAATAAACAGGCTATCTGTGCAGCCCCGGGGCTGGGTCAGGGTCACACTCCATGCTGCTCGCTCACTCGGGTTCTCCCTGTCCGCAGCCAATCACAGTGCTTCACTTCTTTGCTGGCAGAGAACAGATCACGTCTCTTGAATGAAAAACAGTGCATTAGGACAATGATCGGTCCCAAAGTTTGAACATTTAAAAATAAAAGGCTATGCCTGATTTTATGCCTCTGAAGGGGTCACTTTGTGCTGGAAATAAATTCATGTAATCTTCTTTCCCTCTCATTTCATTGTCAGGTAATTGATTTAGGAGGTAAATAATTTAATATAATATCACAATTTAATAACAGCACTGTAGTGGATGAAAAGCTGTACAACGTTATTTGGAAATAAATTCTAGTGCTTAGTATACATGATCTTACTCAGTATATTTTAAAATAAGCCTCAGCAAAGTTGTCCCTGGTGAATTCAGTGGTAGACAAAAACTGTGAGGTGATTCGAGACAATATTGAACAATATAATGTTCATGTAATTTATATAATAATGTTCTTCAGACAAGAGTCGACCGCAATGCTAGCGGCTCTGTGAAGCTATTCACAGCAGTGCTTTGAGCTAGATGCTCAAATTAGGAGGTTCTCAATGGCAATAGTTACACACCACAAACATACTTTTGCATGTATAATCTTCAACATGTTCATCATCTCAGTTTAGCATTTTAGTATGATAATATTTTATATTTAGTACTTAACACAAGGAGCAACCAGGGCTAATGGACATTTCAATCTTGTTAAAGGGATTTGACGTGTGCAGCGCTAATAAAAGACTGGGGGAGGCACAACTTCTTTACAACTTTATTTGCAGGTTTTCAACTTAAGAACCAAGTATGCAAATTAAAAATGACTCTGTTCTAAAATTGGTTGAGCGACAAACATCTCACCACTGCCTCCCATTTTAGGTTGCAAACATAATAATGAAAATCTTTTAGAGGGTTGATTGTCAATGGATTGTCATTGTGTTTGTAGGAATTAAAGCCTATGTACTACTACTGATGTTATATCAATGTTATTTACAACTGTGCTTTTACCCTCTATGACACGTCAAAGGCTGCATCCATGTTTTCATTTGTTAAAAGCGTTTTCATACTCAAACAACCTCTGTCCATGCGAGCTTTTGGCTCCGTATCACCTTTAATTATGTGAGCCTCTCCTTCTGAGAAGCTGTTGTTTTCTCATTCTTATGGCTGCACAGAGGCCTCACTGGATCACAGCTATTGAACTGAGGCCTTTATTACAGCAGCTGGCTTCAAGTTCCGAGGAAAGAGCAGGAAGCACGCAGGGATTGACTGTAAATACATAAACATCACGTGCTCTCTCTTTAATTCAGAGTGTCTAGCACTTGAACTCACGTTACAGTTGCAATGTAGATCTTTTTATTGAGATAAAGATATTTCAAATCAAATTGAGACACATTGAGGGTTCACTTTGAATTTGTAATAAACCACTTACCATTGAATAGTGACAATTTTGTGCAGTTATATTTTATTAGGAAATGTATACTAAGTAATTTGTGTCTACTCGCATGAATCTATGGCCATATCAGTTTGTCAGTCCAACATTTTAGTCCAGGCCTAACTGTTTGGATTTCTCAACTTTTCAACAGGAGCTGTCATCAAGTCAAACTTGAAGTGAAGTCATCAGTGACATGTGTACACAGACAGAGGGTCTAAAACTACCCAATATAAATGAGAGCTTATTTACTTGAACATGAGTTATTTTCATCCCTAAAAATGAGTGAATCATAAAAACACTTTCACTATCCTAAGAATTTAACCTGCCTGTTTGCTCAGAGAGCAGAATTCACTGCTAACACAAACACTCTGGTCAGAGTTCTGGATTTTATGAAGTCTGTGGAAAGTTTTACACTGATATTAGACATCACAATGTTAAACAGTTGAGGTCATTCTCAGTGTGTTCTGTTGAAAACAGAAGCAGGTTTTCATCGGAACTTAAACTCTTTTCTATGGGGCTTTATCGCCATAAATCTATACTCTAAATTATAAGAATCAGTTTCTAAAAATGATTGTAGCAAGGAGATGTCAGCCTTTTGGCTCCTCTTATGAACGCTAATTACAGCCAGGGTGAGTATTGTTTTGAAAGGATCATTTTTCATCCTGCTGTAATGAAGATGTGTTGGAGGGCAGAGCGGATAGAGTGGGACAGTATATATCGCTAGTGTTTTCCAGCTCAGGAAGGAGGCTTCCACCACAGGGACAGTGGATCTCTGTGGGTAGGAGGCCTCTGCAGGCGTGTGGCTCGCCACCGGCCACTGGCTCAGGGGACAGCTGTGTTACTCTGCAGTGTTTGGCCCTTTGCCCCGAGACAGCAGTTGCCATAAACAAACAGCGGTGAAAGCTACTGGCCCAGTCCCCAGCTCTTTTCAAGACGGTGCAGCAGGCCTGCTCAACTTCAACAAGTTCACTCCATTAGGTTTGAATAAGACTTAAACAGCATGTTGGAGAGTGGTGCTGGTAAAACACACTGCTTGTCCTGTCCAGAATGAAATAGAGACAAAGTGGCTAATGGACAGTACTGTGTTACTACAAGTGCTGTTACTGCGCACCTTGAAGTCACATGCTATTAGATGCTTTGGGAAAAAAATACATTTCTTTTTTGGAAAGTTCACAAGAACACAATGCAGCCAAGTCAAAAAAGTTGGAGAACATTTTGTTACGCAACCAAAACATTATTTAAAAAAAAATCTGACTCAAGGTTTTCTTGCTAATTATTTCCAGAGCTTTCAATTGAGTTTGTTAACTCGGCAAAGAGATGGACTTGTAGATGTTCTTTTTCATTCAGAGCAGTTAGTTAGTGGAGTAGTGATTTATACTGCTACTATTATCAGTCGAAAAGAACCTTCAATGTTTACCTGAATGTTTGTTTTACTTAGTTTTACCATGATTAGTTTGTTCACTTTATTGGTGAGCTTTATTGTTGAGAGGACTGCAAAGATGTATTTGTGTCTGATACAGTAGATGATTAGCTTGACATAGCTTCAACGTTACTGCTCTTATACAGACTAACCAAACCTTACAACTTGTTCATTTGTAGGTTTAAAGACCTTGTTTGCCAGATCTTAACTTTTAGTCTTGTTCTGCTGACTAGCTGTGAATTTGGCATCACATTTAACAGACAGACATTTCTGTCAATGCCTTTGTAAGTCTGAGCAGCAAAGTTTCCCAAATATTCATTTAAAATAAATTATAATAATCTTACAACATGTATCAAGGAAAATATCACATAAGTGATTAGCTGTTGATATGGTAATCCCTGATGTCAGGCCCTTTAGCACACAAACACACTCTTTCTCCAAGCTTTTTGTTATGGCAACATGTGGTGTTGAGTTTGCACTCTGCCAAGTTAAGCCCAGAGGAGCTGTTGATATCATCATGGATGAGTTCATCCTCTCTGAGCTTCTGGAAAGCTTATACTCCCACAAAGCTAGATTATCCTTTCTCCCCCAACATTTATCCTGGACAATATTGTCCTGTATTGAATTCTGTTACTCACATCCCATTTGGTTCAAAATGCGTATAATTAATCCCAAACATCATAAGCTCTGTGTTTAGTCTTTTTTAACCATGCGTGCAAACTTTTTGTTGTCATGTCAAAATGTGTCCTGAAAAAACTTACTACACTTTAACACCAAACAAAAATTAACTTTATTAAGTGCCCTATGAGTGACCCAATGTAATGTGTAGAGCCCACTCAAATGATTTTCAGCTTGTTTTCAGCTGTACTTGCCAAACCGAACAAGACTCTTTAATACAGGAGCAATGTGAAAGCAGGTGGGACATTTCATTACATGATAAGCTCGTGTTTGATCCTCTAATCACTCTCAACACATACATGGGTTTTGTGTGATTTAAAAAACAATATCACCAGTCAGTCACACAAGGCAGCTCTCCCGATACTTGTATTGCTTTTATGAGCATGCAAATAGTGTTAAACCATTTTACTTTAACATGACCCCAACTCCAAGGTCTTGGAGCGGAGCCTGACTTAGTTATTTTCCATCATCATGAGCACAGCATCCAATAATTGAGTTGTTTGGTATAACCACTTCCACGTGTTGCCAACAGACTACCAGGTCCTCCTGCAACAAAATGAAAACAGTCGAGCCATCGGTGAAGCCCAAAATCCCCGACAGACCCTCTGTGATGAGGTTCATTTTGCATGCTAGAGCAGAAAATCAGTGGTTACGCAGGCATTAGTCACATGCCTGTGGTTGATCTATTTATTAAAAGTAAATATATTGGATGAAATGGATACATAGACAATATCGGTTTTATAGAATGTCAGTGTTATATCTTGATTTAATAGGAGTAAATATGTACTTGGGTTATGATAACTGTTGGTTGGATAACATTGCTGCAAATCTACAAATTCTCAAAATCACAGTCAAAGTCTGTCATTCTGCACAGGATGTACTTCCATTGCCGATCTCTGAAACAAAGTGAAAGACAAAATCAGTTGAGTGATCACACAGTACCAGATTTTACTTTTGAGTTTTTCTTTTGGCCTGATCTGCCTGAAAACTCTGGTCCCATTGGCCTCACAAAATAAACATTTTCTTCCCACTCAGCAATGAGGGGTTTCAACATTTTTGGTTAGATTTTACATCCCATTGCCACATGGGATCAGAAGTTGTTTAGAGGAAAGAGCAGATGTTTTGAACAAACCGTAGCACTCCAGTGAAGGTGGTCTGAGCACCTCGGATGAAGTAGCCATAACTAGGGACTACCAGCTCTGCCTCTTCTCTGTAGTGTTCAGGAATATCAGAGGTCTTCCTGTGGAAAGCAACAAATGTTTGATAAAAACAATATTTCCTGGGTTATCATTAATGTGTAAACCTTGAAATGAATACAATTTGGTAAATGCACTTTCTTGCATAGAGTTAGATGATAAGATCGATCCCACTCTCAATTGCTACACTAAAAATATAGCTAAAGCCATGGGAAGGTTATTTGAGCTATGCACATGCACTAGATTGGCACAGTGAGAATACATAAAAAAGAAAAACAGCCGACCAATACCCCAAAGCTTTAAAAGTTGTTATGTGCTGGATTGTTTCTTGGCCAGGAGAGGTGACTCCCTGGTTTCTAAGATAGCAACCTCGCACTGAAGAAAAAGTCAACCTAACCTCTGTAGGACGAGGAGGTCGGCATTCTTACACCTCTAGTCATGTACGGCCTAAACACAAAAGTAAATGCGGTAATGAATGAACTTCAGAAATGTCGACACGTGGACTTGAGAGGTAATTAATTTGTTCATCTGACTCTAAACAAGAAAGTGTCCAACTATTCTTTTAACATGATAATATTCCCATGAGTTGAACGTACATGCAGGAGTAGGGACATCGGCGTTTGTAATAGCAGCAGTAGAACTGCCACTCCCGGTCAAGAACAGATTCAAAGTACTTGCTTTGTACTCCCGCCACCAGGCCATTACGAGTACAAGTTGAAGTCCTGCAAAGACACATTAGAGTCATTAGGTTATTAAAACTACAGTGAAAAAGACGTTAAATGAAACCCTGTGTATTCTTTGTTCCATTCATTCCAGTCCTTGACATTCCCTGTATAATGAAACCTTACATTGGAAGGAATATTTTGAGAGATAAAACACTGACCAACCTTTTAGACCAAGAGAAATTGAGTCCATGTCATTTGAAGTAAATACTGGGTTGTTGACGGTTCAGTTGTTTATGGCCCTACACTAAACTGTCGCCACAACACATTGAAGAGGACCAGGTCCAATCAGCAAGAGCTGCAGCGTGTGTAGACATGTGTCATGGCAACATGGGCACAGCCTTCAGCTATTCAACCAATGGGGGTAGTTACCCTGCAGGGTAATGTGCGAGCCAATGTAATTCAAATAGACAGCAGACGTGGCAGTGATAAAGAGTGTTCACAGTGTTTGCCTTTGAATAGAGGAGCTGGGTGCAGTTGATCTTAACTGAAAAATAAATTTGAGGCGCTCAAGCAGGTTCGGCTCTCTAGCCAGAAATGTTGATCTGAAGCAGATAGTACAGAGTCAGTAATCTGTGGTTGTTTACAAAGAGAAGCCAGGCTACAATTCTCCCTCTAAACAGGATCTCTAATGTTCGATCCAAGTCCTCTAATTAAATCAACCTTTCAGTGCAGCCGATGATTAGTCTAACATGTTTATGTGAGTTGTAGCATTTGGAGTGGGCTAAAATTTGAATACCTGTTTGCACGAGAGAATATTTTTCTTTCCTTTTTTTTGTTGCATTGTCTGTTTTTACTCAGCTTTTTCTTGAATGGCATTCTGCAAAAGTTTGGACCCTGTAAATTAGAGTGGGACATATTTCTCCTTAGGAGTATTGACAAGTCCTGTTAGATGGATCTTATTGAAATTCACTAGAGGTACTTGTGCTCCAAGGAACTGTCTGTTGAAAACACATTACTGGATAGAGGCCGAGAATCGCGATTTTATATGGAAATAATAGATGATACATATGTGGAAATTGTGAGGTAAATTCTGTGATTTAGCAGGGACAAGCAAGTACATTTTGCTGACAATCACCTGCTATTTAATTGCAAATTGTTCATCTATTTCTTTTTTTTTAAATGGCTAGTTAAGGGATGTACTTACATTTTTTCATTTGAAAAAATATATTTATTCGTGCATACATGGACAAATATGCAGTTAAGAATGAGTGGGAAATATCAGATCCTGCTAGACTGGCTACCCGTTTGTTATTTGTAATAAATTATGTTGGGATTTGGTACTGCACAAATAGAATCGTCTAATAATGGTGTCAGTTTATTATTATTATTAAACATTGTGAATGATTAATGAGGAAACCATATTCAATTTTACCTCAATATTAGATGACTTTTAAGCTAGCTCGTTTAGCTACACAGCAGAAACACATGGAAGTTAAAGTTATCCATTCGTTTTCACTTAATAAAACCTTAATAAAAAGCAGCACAACAGAGCAGCAGCTTCAGCCCACTGCAGTCAACTATTGATAGTGTGGTCGGCTTTATACGCCACCAAAATGTCTGTAATTTTGTCTTCATATGACCAAAAACTTTCTGTCTTGACGCTCTTGATGAGGTCAGGTCTCCCATCTTTGTATGTCCCCCACTTACCTACAACATGGGTGCTTGTGTTCATACAACAGTTTGAGCAGCAGACTACACACAGGCCTTGTATGGGCCATTGTTGTCTGCCAATGGTGACCTTTAACAGCCTGTGTTTCTGGACACAGTCTGTACTAGAATGAGGGTCCATCATTTATTAGTTGAAGGCATTTGATCTGTTGCCTACTTTCTACAGATGAACCAAAGATGTGCCTGAAATGTGGCTATCACATGGATCTGTCTGTAATTATGTATTATCTGGCCCTAATTGCTTTTCTGGCATATTTTAGTGAAACCCAAACATGTCCACAGCTGCTGAACAGAGTAAAAGAGAATCTCAGTATCCTGATGTGAATGGTGTTTCATGGTGTACACGTGTGTCCTGACTCAGATGTTTCTAGATGACTAATTTGTTGATTTCAGTTCTTTTCTGTTTCATTTTGGTCGTTTATCATTCTGTTGTATTGATTAATTTCATTGCTGGTTACATCCCTGTTGGCAACGGCACTTAGTTAATGCAGCTGCAGTAAGATTAGAAACCAGCAGCAACCTTTCATCACTGTGACTTCGTGTGCCCCGTTTTAGATTTCTAACTGTGACAGCTGCTGAAATGAGTCTTGCTTAAAAAAATGTAGTAAATTCAACATAAAGGTTGTTTAAACTTTAAGTCTGCCCAAGATGAGTAGAAATGCAGAAGGCAAACTCCCTGGTTTCCCTCTGAACACTAAACTGACGCGACTGTCCTGCCACATGCCAAAGCTCACAGCTGTATAAGTCAAAGAGAAACAGGTGGCAACAAGTGAGTAAAACACTGATGTGTGACAGAGGACCCACCACTCCAACCCAGCACGGTTGATGTCGTCCCACCAGCAGTCACTGGGCTCCCCCAGACCCTCAGGTGTGGGCTGGCACTCAAACGTCCACAAGCGGTCCGAGCCGTTCTCCTCACTGAAGAAGCTCCTGATGGCCACGAGGACCTCTCCGTGGGGACACTGGAAGTTGAAGCCCTGACGGTAGCCGTTGACCCAGGCCATGTCATGGTGGTCGTGAGACTGAGCTGCAACCAAGGACAGCAGGGACAACGCCAACGCCACCAGAGCAGGATTCATGTTGAAGAAATCTGTTGGTCCTCTCAGATCTGCTCTCCCTCACAGCTGCCTGAAACTCCTCAGAGCCTTTTGCTGTCCAGATGTTTTGTATCCAGGAGTGATGTGTAATTTTCAGCTTACAGGACAAATCCAGAATTACTTGACATTTTAAGGTGGACTCTGAAATAGAGCACAAGCAATGTCCCACCATAGAGATGGGTGTACCTTAAAAGTCATCACTTGCAGATGACATGCAATTCAGATATTTATTCAATGCTTTATTTGACTCTGGAGAATGTGGTCCTGTGTTAACCATGTAATTGCTTAGCTTATAAACTTTACAGTGTAATTTACTTCCTCAATATAAATGGCCCTTTGGACCATAAAACTTATTTTATCATAAATTGTCACACCCGCCCATAAGAACTTCACCAGACAGGTTTTATGACTGAGGTGTTCTGTAGTAGTTATTGAAATGCTGTGTGAATTTGACAAAAGGGATATCTTGATTTTTATCAAGTAGTGTCTCAATATGAATAAAACAATTGTTTAGTTTATATTGTTGTATAATATTGTTTCAGGTCATATTTATTAAATGTGAGAATCAATAGATTGGTAATGTGGTTAAGTTGGAACCAAGAACAAAAAGGAATTTATCAAACATTTTACAAGCTCAGAAAATGTGTCACTAAATAATGAGGTTAGGAAAGTTTGTCTCGCATTGAAAGATACTTTAATATGAACCTTCTACTGGTCTATGTCATGACCATCAGTTATAATTAGTTCATGGTGTGTCTGTACATCATGGCAGAGGGGTGTGAATGCCATAGTAACCATGAGCCTGTCACACCCTATTTTGAGCTTTGAGTTGGAAACAAAACTTCGATAGAATCTGATTTCGAATTTAAAGATGAAGTGATTTCAGCTTTAAGAATGTTTGTCTTCATTTTCCTAAATGCTAAAACCTGTAGCTCTCTCTCAGTAATTTAAAGTAATGGGCTGTGGAAATGCTCTAACTGTGAGTCATGTAATGGGAAAATGACTTTGACTTTCACGTTAACTGCTCCAACTTCCCAACACTATTGACTGTTCTCTTAACTGGGCGGCTGTGGCTCAGGGGTTAGAGCGGTCGTCCTCTAATCAGAAGGTCGTTGGTTCTACATAAATTCAGACCATTCATAATTTAAACCCCTCCCCTTCGCAACCATTGTCCAATCATAGTTTTGTTATCAAAACGTAAGCAGAAAAGTGCTGTTTACCCCTGACTCTACCAAAAGTGTTTTGGAGACTCAAACACTTCCCCCACCCCTCCATTGGCATAGTGGTGAGTAGATAATGAGGGTATTTAATTTTTGGGGTAAAATCCAGTCCATTAGAGAGTTATATGTACATTGAGCCAGAGCGCAATCAATAAACTATTATCGTATTATCGTGCGCAGCTGTTGCTGCAGTTATTCAATCTGTCTGAGAGAAATTTGTCCTAAAGCAGTTGTGGTACTGTTTATGCTCTTCTCCACTTTAAGTTCTCCTCATCTCATGAGTATTGTAACCAGCTATTTCATTTTTGTATTAAGTAAAAGGAGTACGAGCTCATCATCAGGTTCCATCCATTTTTTACTGGGGCAGAATTTTTTTCGATCCTCACGGCGTGCTTAATGGGATTAGTCAGAAGCATTTGCTATTTCGGGTCACCATTGATTGGCAAAGGCTTTACTGAAGTAGCTTGGTCCTTTTGAAATCGATGCAGTTGAAATTGAGGAAGTTTACAGGAGCCTCAGCCAAACTTGTCAAATGAGATAGCATTTCATGCTCTGAAGATAAAAGTTAAACCATATTGTTTGAAATTAAGAACCATAAAGCATTTAACTGTTATCCTTGACTTAGCAGCTAAAAATGTTGGAACAGATGCAGACAATCAACACTTTGAAGTACGCTGTTTCTTTGTTATTTAATTTTCATGTCTTTATAGATCAAGTGTATTTGAAGGCCCTTATACATCGTGCTCAACAGACACAGATTCAAACATAATTTGGTGAAAGTTGCAGACGTTAATGTATAAAAATTGAAATCATAAGCATCCATCAACAACAGCTACAAGCTCAAATGAGAAGCCTTTCCATTATCTACATCTGCTTGATTTTCTGCAGTAAATCATCCCTCTATGTGAAATAAGAAAGCTTGACAGGCGTAGCGAGGCAAACAACTCAAAATGAGAGTGAGTGAGTCACTGCTTTGCACTGTGTGGCATGTTTCTCCCCCCGCATAATCCTTAGATATCAGTGGGGGCATCTCAACAAGATAGGTAAGCAGGCAATTGCCACAGGAACAGCTGCAGTGTTGTGAGAACCCCCTTGTTCAGCTTTGTACAGGAGACAGCAACAACACCATTGCTAGAAACCCCTAACAAGACTTCATGCCACCAACCTTCTGGTACAAAGTTCGTGAGGAATGGATGATGTGATTGTGGAGGAGGTTTGCACTCTCCTACTTTGGTTTATTTATGTATATGTAAAACAATTTGTTATAATGTTATTGTTTGAAGATTGGACTGATATGGGTTGGTATCATGTATTTCTGGGGGGTATCCGATTTGGTCCGATGAAGGGCTCTTTTGCCTGGGGCCCCTAAAGTCACTTGAAGCACCCTGTTTATGCAATACATATATTTTACAAAATACAGTGTGAGCTGATGTGCAAAAGAACAAGTGTTTGCAAGAGAGAGGCAGACTGGGTTGGTTGACAATAGGAAAATATATGGAAAAAATTGCAGCCATTTCGTCAGAAAGGTCATTTCTTTACAGAGCCAGCAGAGGACACGTCCATTACAAAGAATAATTCACAGAGCTTGTACACAGTTCGGATGCAGATCACTCAGTGCTAACATGACCCTGACATTCATTAGAAAAACAAATGGATCAGTGCACACAAACTGGTGGATTTTTTTCTCTGTATCACATAACAGCCATTACAATTTCCCCAGCCTCTCATGTTCCTGTGAAACAGTGTTTTTGTAAAAGCCAACTGGCAGACAAATTAGGCTGTTGGATGAGATCACATTATTTATAGGGTGTGGTATTACAATCATTAGTGCAAGTGTTTTTTGCTCATTCTTACATCAACTATTGCTACAGAGTCGGAAGATCTGGCAGGTTGTGCCGCTTTACTGTATATGAAAAATGTACAATAAGCTCAAAGTCGACCACTACCAAACATATTCCCTTGCAGAAGAGGCAATTTCCCAGAAATCTGTGTGGTTCTTTATATGTAATAGACTCAGTTTCACACTCACTCACTGCAACTTGTGATAATGTGGTGCTGATGTGTCAAAAGATAATGTATTTCCTCATTTAGGGAACCAATCCTTAACTAGACGCTACATAGTCCTCATTTTAAGGCAGGTTCCAAGCTGATCTTCTGATATTTCCTTCTAAAAATTACATGTAGCATTTATAAAGCAATTATTACTTTATTCTTGTCATATTGTGACTTTTTTTCTTTAAAATAATGATTTCATTCCTGTAATATTATGACTTTTTTCTCCTAAAATCATTATGATCATAATCTCGAATCCCTATTTGTTTGTGTTTGAGTGGGTCTAATACTCTGTTGTACAAAGTTAGGGTTAGGTTTAGGAAAGGCTCACTAAGCCTTGTGTAATAACAATTAATTGATTATTAATATGTGATTCATATATTCTGTTACGCAGCATGCATCTTGGTTATTTTAAAATGTTTTCCGGCCATTAAGTCAACCTAAAAGGTTCTTGTATTATTGCAGCCTTGGTGAAGTAAGGAGAGAAATCCATTCGATCACTGCCTGCCTGAGAATCTGATCCCATGCGAGAGATCATCCTCACAGCATCTAAAAATAAGTGTCAGCACATGTTCAGGAATAGTGCGCGAGTCACTGCATGAGGAGTTCCACAAAAGTCCAAATGGAGCAGAACTCAAAGTTATTAATAGACACTATTTTCTATTTAAAAATCTTTATTTAGAGCAGTGCTGTTGGCACTTTGAGAATGTAGGGCTTCATTCACAATACTTTGATCTGACTGTGACATACAGACTTCACTGTGCCAAAGATCACACAGCAGAGGCAGCTCTGACTGAGGCCCAGTTCACAAAGCACCCCCAAAGGTCTAAAGGGCTCATACATCGCTTACATTCACATGTTGCTGATGTTGCAAAAGAAACAGGCTTTAGGTAACTGAGCACTACCAAGGATTGTCAACGGGCATGAATACAAGTTTTGTGTATAGTGAAGACTTAATCCATTTGAATTCACTCCAGGGATGAGTCATGCTAACAAGATGACACAGTGACAACATCTTGCACAAATTAGTACCAGTATTTTCTAAGGTAAATATTTTGGAGCTACAGTGAACATCTGCTTTTCCCAGCGTCCAACTTTCAATAAATTCCTGGCCCCATGCTTACGCTAAGGAGGACACCATTCAGTCTCCTTTAAAGGCTAACATCCTCCTTGCAAGTGTTGCCTGTTGCTTCTGTGCATCAGATTGTATAATTTATTTTAATCAGTCACCAGTATCTGTGAGAGCAGTCAGCTCTGCTTTCTTTAAAACAGAGGTCTTCAACAGGGGGGTCCTCGACCCTTAGGGGGTCTGCAGGGGGGTCATGGAATTTGGGGTTGATTCGATTTTTTTTTATATCCGTTTAATTTTAAATTTCTTTTTCCAACCAATTATTTTTCACATGTCAATTGTCTTTAAATGCACATTAACATGAATCCAACTATTGTAACAAACGGATAAATGGAGGCAGAAGACTTTATCTCTCAGTCAGCAATGCAACACTGCAGATCCTAAACCTTGCACATTTTTAAATTAAAAACATGAATATATGAAAATGTGTAATATTGGAATAACTTAGTATTGAAGGCACAATAACAGGGTAGCAATGTTTAAATATGGCACTAGGCCCAGTTTAATATAAAACACAATTTTATACAATATATATAGTAGGGGGTCCCCGCTCAATCTCTCCACCAGTTTCAGGACCTTGGCCTGAAAAACGTTGAAGCCCCCTGCTTAAAAGATGGAAAATAGAAACAACCCCAGAGAGTCACAAAGTCTTTGTGTTTCGTACTGATACAGTGGTAAAAATAGGTTTAATTTCTAGATAGTTAAGGCATCTTGAACCAGTGTTAATTTTGTGCTAATTTAAGTGGTAACACATTGTTGTAAAAAAATTACACTAAAAGACAAAATAATGTCTTCAAACATGTGTTCGGATAAACTCAATGGTTATTGTAAAGATTAAACTGGTCAAGTGAAAGTCCCCCGACTATATTGTCAAAAGCCCCTCGTTATGGGGTGTCTGATGATAAAGGAATCCTCCGTTGGTATGGCACATTGACAAATAAAAAGATCCTCTGTTTATGATTAGAAGTAATAAATACTCAATGCATATATCCAAATGATCACATAACATCACAGATAGTCACTGATGATCAGTCGCCTTCTCACTACAGAGCAGCTCATTGTTCTGGTGGCTAGAATAAGGTTTGTATTTAAACCAGGGTGCAGGAGCAGCTGCCAAGTACATGGCGTACCATTCAGAAGTATTTTAACAAATTTGACATCTCACGACTGACTATCGTGTTCCTATTGGGACATAACCTGGAAGATAATACTGCACTTCCCCATCTGAGGTGGAAAAAGACAAAAGAGGAACAACACTCTTGCTGACTCTCATTTTCAGTTGGGTGCGCTTCATTATCCAACACCCAATTCTCATCTCTTGTCAATTATCACCACATAATGGGCCAGGTTTAAAACAGAATGGGCTTGAAAGAGGGCAGAGCTTTCAATAACCTTTCCTGTCAGAACAGACTCGTCAATTCGTCAACAACTGCGAGACTATGTCACAGTATACTGTACATGCTATCTCATATGCTTTCTATGATAAAATATATATATGTAACGTATGTATGTGTCTGTGGTTGAGATGGCCGATAGTGATCGTTCCCAAACCTCAAGGAAGCAGTAAACATTTGAACTATAAGAACGAAGGCAGTAGTCAGTTTAAATCAAACCACAATGTTTCCATTGGTTAAGAGGATATTGGCAAATAAGGTGGGCCTCAGATCAGAAAACACTTGTTATACAAACAACATACATTATGTTGTTGAATTTGATTGACTCGTTGCATCTTGCAGAAGGAGAAGAAGAGGAGGGAGGAGGAGAAATTAGCACGTTCATTAGATAAAAGCCAGATGTTAGTGAGTGTTATTGGGTTGTTTGATCAGATCGAAAAAGGGCTTTAGAAACTTGAGGTGTGGTGTTTACAAACAAGGTCATTTACAAAACAAGCTGGATCCCATGAGAGATAATATCATGTGCCAATCATGAACCACTCAAGGGGGGGAGTCTTATCCAGCTCTCTTCCCTCATTTACTGGTATCTTTCCGCTGTCAGATTAAGGCATGAAATACTCATGGTTGCATAATGGGAATTTTTTCTAGAGTCCTTCTTATAAGTCAACCAGAAAATGGTAATACTAAACCACTGATTAAGCCCTTTGAGGTGTAATGCAAAGCAATCTGTCTTAAGGAAATGAGTATTAATAGGCAAAGCATAAGACATGATGACTCAGTGCTGGATCAGTATGAAAGGCCTGGAGATACAAGCCAGGTAGAACCATGCACTATTGTAATGGATCTGATGATTATAGTATGCACAGTGGTAATTAAGTAGCTTTGTTGCTGTGCTATTTTAATATAAACCCCTCAAAGTCCACCTACACTAAACCCTAATTACATAAATTACAAGAAGATGTATCACCATAGAATTTTATAATATAAAAATTCAGACATTAAATACTATATCAATATTGGTATGGTTGGGTTTCTGTGTAAAATTGTAGGAACCTGAACTTACAATGTTTAATGCTTTGAGATAGTGTATGTTATGGTTTGGTGCTATATAAATAAGATGAATTGAATATCTTCAAATGTAAATAATGCTCCTCCCATCTTTTAGTCCTAGAACCACAATTATAACAGTTTCAATCAGCTGTGCGATTCCACAGTCTCAAATATCTATTGGGTTACTGGGCACATATAACCAGGGAGACGATTCAAAGTCCTTGCTAGTGATGTCATTATACAAATGTGAACATGTTCCTAAAAGTCTTACACCTTAGGCCAGAGCTAAAGAGTACAGAGTGATACACCCTCTGCATTATTTTAAAGCCATATCGACGTCATCTAGATCATGTCCTATTGCAGTATTTTAAATTTAATGAGTCTTAGTTTTGTATCCCTTGACATCTGTCTTTGATTTTGGCATAATCCTTTTCTACACTCCTAGATAGTCAATGCTGTTGGAAGTGTACTTGCCTGGTAAAATATTTTTGAATTGTATTGAGAGGCCTTATGACCCAGTCCAAATATTTTGATGACATAGAGCACAGAGCAGTGCAGATTGCTGAGGGGGGTTCTCTCAGAGAGTGAAGCACAGTAGACAATAACTGCCTCTGTTGTAAGTGTACCCACATACTGAATCGAGTGAGACCAAAGAGTTCAGTAACAAATCTCTAAGTGTCCAAATCTCTTTATCTGATAGGGACTGCATCTAATGGATAAACACACAAGTGGGAGCAGGCACACACCTCATTCAATATTTGAGCATGGAGGGGCTCTTCCTGCTGGAACAGACCAATGGGAAATATTTCACATACCAGACACATAATGATTGAAGTAATGATAGTTTTGGATGGCTATACTCTCTATGTCTGTTGGGAGTTGTATTTCTTCCAAACCCATCTAATGAGTTTTCCAATTTAAGTAAATGTGGTGTATGTGTGTCCAATTTCTTGATTATTTTCAGAACAGACACTATCATACACTATCCCCAACAAGATGAAGATGAAATGGACCATCTTTCTTGGGGATTTTTGTAATAACACAACTGGGCTTACGCTGGTGGTTTTTGTTCCTATTGGGTTAACTTCTATCTAGTGCATAGAGTGCACAGGAATGCTGAGCACATCAATGCAAATTATACTTGGCTGCTGAGCTAGCTAGCTGTTATTACCATGCTAATGTCAAACAGTAAATATGCAATACTTTTTACCTGACTTCTCTGAAGATTAACAAATGCTCTCAAATCTCTTGTGAGTTACATTACAACAGTTAATGGCACATTCCTTCTCCTCACACTGTTGTTGTTTGTTTTTGACAGCTGTTATTTGTCTCCTTCTTCTGCTGTTATATTTCTGGTAGCTACACGATAGTTTCAATTTCAAAGTCAAAGATTGAATTCTAAAATATAGATTGAGAAAGTAAAATGTAAAGCAGCAGAGTATGTATTGAACATTAAAAATCAAGGTAAATGAGAAGAAACATAGACAACAATGATCATCTGCAAATGCAAAGCTCCTGTTTCGGGAACGTTTGGAGGGGAATAGGGGATGAGCTTTGTTGAAGACAAACACACAAACACTCTCCAACTAAAGTAGTAGGATGATACACGATCAGATTCAAAGTACACCATATCATCAATATGCTGCTGCAGGTTGTTTGTATAAGCTTTTTATCATTTTTGGGAACAGGTCAACCTGAGAAAAACTCATATGTAAAGCTGTCTTGGCCAATGGCTTGCCCACTGACTGCTCTTACTGCCTCCAATATCTTTTCATGCACAACTGGAGAGAAAAGAGCTTGTTATTGGTTCAGGTTATAAGGCAGGTTCTAAAGAAAAGATGTTCTTCATCTATCAGTATAACTTTACTGTCTATTACTGTGATTTTTCTAGTGGTGTACAATTTATCTAGTTTGTAAGGTGACAGTCAATTCCGGTATGTTTTAGTTTAAAAACACAATTTCCCATATTTCTTAACTGAGACATTGAACTGAAAATGTGCAAACCTAGGTCTAATGAGAAAAGGCCTTGTTCCTTGGCATTGAGCACTCACTGTGGTGTGTTTTTTTTTTCCGTCCCATCATCAAAAACACAAAAACCCCATCAGAAACTTTTTACCAATTTGGTGCTAACGTCGGGCGTTAGGATAAACTGACAACATTTTGGGGTCAAGGTCAAATTTTTGGGGACATTCAAAAGTTCCCCCAAAAACCCTTGTGGGCCCCTTTAGGAACAGAATGGGAGATGGGACCATAAACCTGTAACTTAACTGATTGGCTCAGGCATTCAAACGTTCTAATTGCTTCCAATGTTCCTTGAACAACTTGTAGCACTGCACACACTCTTTTGCGTGTGATGAATTGAAAATAAGAACTATTTAAAAAAAACTTAACTAATTCAATCCCAAAATCAGGGGTTCTAATTGTGAATGAATAGCATTATACTTCACTTCTAAAAACACAATTATCTCTGGTATGCAGGGTTATGCAACTGCCACTGTGAGGATGTCAAAAGGTCCCACAGCATGGTCTATTTTCTGTAAGGCCTTTGCTGTTTAATAGTGCTTCACTGATGAAATCAAGAGGCCAGCCAAAAGGCCACCATAATAATGTCTACTACAAAACAAATCACTTTGCTTTAGGCTACAACCTCATTAGAACAATGTGTCGTAGTTGCTTGGAGGATGTGTCTGAGCCATGACTGGTGAGGCAGGCAGGCAGAGATAAGCCTCGCTGACAGCAGTGATAATGGGAGAGCAGGAATGGAAATAATCAGGCCCCAAGTATTTCAAGCGCATGGTATCCAATTCTCATTTATTTGGATGTATGGATGGCACAGCTTTCCAATCAAGCTTCAAGGTTATCCGGGTGATGATGTGCAGTTTGATATGAGTCCAAATGTTTCTTGATTTTAAAAATTAACAGAGGAACGCACACTTATATATTACAGTTTAACAAACCTTATCTTGTTGTCAAGTAGTGATTATTTATAACTTCACCTATCTGTGATTCATATTCTGACAATGCTACTCACAATTGAATGAATGTATTAGTTCTGCTTGGAAAAGCAGTACAGTTCAATAAGTTTCATCTCATGTTTCATCTCCTCTGACAGATCCTGGAAAGTCGGACCATCAGACCAAAAACAAGTAGCACTACAGCAGCGATCTCAATTATTATTATTTAAGTCCAAGTGAAATTTGGCCCTTCTTTACTTTTTGTTGAAGAAAAATATAAACTATAATGTAAATAAAAAATAATGATGTAAATGTGGAACACATGAAGGTTATGAAATCAGAGCGACTGTGGTAAACCATGTTACCAACCAGGGGATGAGCACGGAGGAGACTGGGCAACAAGCCGAAGGTATTAGGCACAGTAAATCATAAGCTAATATACATGGATGAGAAAATGTTCAACCATGCAAAACTAAGTGACAGATAAATCATCACACACAGTATTATTAAAGACAATGTGGTGGCAACATGTGGTTGCTATGAGTCTAAATTACATCCTTTACCCTCATCCACTCCTAGGCCCACTTAACACTGCTCATACTATCACATTTCTGGACACCTCTCACAACGGTCTAATTCCTAATGGCCAGAGGCCAGAGCAGCTAAGGTGCTATATCATTGGGGACAATGTTAAGTTTCCAGCAGACGTGTTAGATCCACATTTGGTTCACAGGTCTACCACTTTACATCACACATAATTTACCACCTATACTCTCCGTTCTTGAATCCTATTGAAGAATGCATGGCGTTGGAAGATGTAGAATCACTAGCCCCAAAAACACAACCCTTCGACAGGAAATGGGGTCATGCCAGGCCTGGGTATGGCATTCCAGGTATATAAGTTCTGAGCTGCTCAGCTCAAAACAAAATGAATTTAGATGAAATCTGATGGCTGAAGCCCCAAAGAGAGTGAGATTTAGCCAAAGAAAGAATAGAGAGATGGACGACATGACCAATCACCAGCTGAGATTGACTCCATTTGGCAGGCAGGTGTATCTTCCGGACCTCGATACAGCGAAACCCATTCTCTGCACCACTGCATATACTCTGTCACTAAATGATGTCAACAACGCAGGATGGAACCACTCGTATCCGGTATATTTTGGCATCATTTTTGTACAATCTTAGACATGACACCATTTCAATATACAGACAATGGATTAAGCTTCTTTTTTTCTGTTCTTTTTCTTTCTAGCACAAATGGTTTTGTTTTAATGCACAGTGCTTGATGTTTGTTGGAGTGTCAGAACATTGATATATTTGTTCTTGCTGAGCGCTGTTTGTTCTACACTGTAGAAAGAAGCAAGGGGTTAGCTAATGTTTGCCGTTTCTCTTTCATTAGCCTTGTTAGAGAGATGTCAACAAAGCTAGAAATGTCGGCCCAAAGCTAACAGAGTTGACCTCTATTTCTAGTGCCTGACCCCACATATATTGGACCAATAAAAGTCTCAATACCGACAACAACAGTTGGTACACTATTGACCAAGTAAGTACAGAAGATAGAGCAGACACCAATGATTATATACTGATTTCTTAGCAAATCAGAATTTTATTTTCATTTTGTTGAGATAGCTGTGATCTCTTAAATGACCGACTCTAAATAAACATGAGTATTCTGTTTCCTGCATACGACAATAAAGTCTTACATCTGAGTCATTTAATGGAATATCTCTACAAACAGGGATGGGCATCTCTAATCGAATTGGCAGTAGAGGCTGGTGGTGATCATTAGTCTCCAAGTGGATAATGTGGAAAGTGACACTGATTCTGCTAATGCTGTATTGCTTTTCAGCTTCTGATGTTATTCAAATTACTGTGAGGAAATTAGAGTGAGGGAGATGTTTCACAAACAACTGTATTTGTATTCTTCCTCAGACTCAGCTCTGAATTTCAGTCTGTGATTTTAGCTTAAAATGTAAACCATTTTCGACGTCAGTTTTCTTGCATGTCATTTACTGGACGATAACACTTAATGTGAGCTGTAGCACATGGTGAATATAACTGGTCAACCATCTTTATCCAAATCATCCACAATTAATGATTTGCATACAATGTAAACATGTTCAAATCAAGCAGATTTCAGGTAAAACAATGAAAAATGCTTGAGTGAATGTACATGATTTTTTTTTACCATTTTCAAATCACATACCTGCACCGGACATTAACATCCTCACAGGGTTGATTAAACTGGTTCCGTCCGAACTGACGGAATGGGTTATGGAGCTGTACGCCAACACTGCTAAAGGTGGTACTTTTAACGACTATAGCACAGAACATTTCAAATGAAGTTTAGACGTGAGAAGGAATAGGAATAACGAAAAAAACGTCATCATAATTTGCAATATTATCATTATTTGTTGATGATGAGTCAATCACTCAACATGCAAAGTTAACAGTTGTGATTACATTTTGGTTTATTGTAGAAATATCGCTCATTTGAGTTATTTGTTCCAAGATATTCAACAGCTAGCAACAGTAACATTTTGTAATAGTTTGACATTTGGGAAATACATGTCTATTCACTTTGTATGCCTGAAGTTATGAGTAGATTGGTGAGATTATCATTATAACTACTGGATAAAGGTGAGGTCACAGGAGTCAGCCAGCATATAGCTCTGTCCACCCCCCCCCCCCCCCCCCCCCAAAGAAAAACCCTCTTAGCACCTTTAAAACTCAATACTTGCTCTATTTTTATGTATTTATTTGGTTAATTACATTATATTATTAATGTAAACTTTTTTTTCGAATTAATATTATCTACACCTACAATAGAACGTGGAACATTATTGCTCCATAAAAAGCATTACAGAGAAAAAGGATTGTGGAGCTGGAATATGTAGTGGTGCCGAATTAAAAACAATTGCTAATCATTTTGATTAATAAGATAACAGAATTGACAAATTCTGACATTATCTCATGAGAGGATCTGCTGTCGCTGTGGTCGCAGTATGGAAAAAAATGTGACGTGCTGTTTATTGATTTAGCAACGTAACTCAGACCCTGCAGGGCAGACTCTCCATCCGCAAACATCCTCTACTTTCTACTCTGCCTCTGCCTAACACTGAGAATATCTGTGGCAAATGCTCTGAGACCCTACTGATCAAATGGCAAAATAGTTTCTGTAAAGGAGTTGCATATTTTAATCTTTAACAGCACTGTGAAATGTAGTCAATGTCCCAAATCAGACTGTTCCAGTGATCCAGTGAATAGTAGCCAGCAGGATCACCATTAACCAACCCCTCTTACAGCATTTGGAAATTCAAATAATGATGTTTGAGATATTAATAATTTATAGTATTGAATTATTAAGTGTTGAAGAAATTCAGATAGATACTGATATTTATCGTAGCAGGAGTATAATGTGGGAAAAGTTAAACCAGAATACACTCACCAGGCGCTTTATTAAGAACCCACACTAATACAGGTCTTCAACAGCCTCAGTGACATTAATTTCATGTTGTCGATTGCGTCACATGATCTCTGTACATTCATGCTGCCAATCTCCTGTTCTGCCTCCTCTCAAAACTTTTCCACTGGATTCAGATAAGGTGATTTGGGAGACAATTAAACAACCTGTGAATGGCTATAATAATATTTACTGCATCATTTAAAACACCTTTTAAACCTTTTTATGTTTTTGTATCAATACATGTGGTAATTAACTATGGTAAGGAGCTAAGATACTATAAAGCACTTTCTTTATTTCCTGTGATAAATACTTTGGGATTCATACGGTTTTGTTACTTGTGTCATCGTGACAAATATTAAAAATGTCCCCATTTACATCATTACTATACATATTTTTATTCAAGGGACAGATATGTCATCCATGTTCCATATTAGCTGTTTGAGTCTTCAGTCATGTATTGTGCTGTGTGATTGCATGGTAAGGCCTGCTTACTTACCTGTGACCAAGCACAACAAGTAGGACAGAACACAGAGAGGAGGTTGCTGGAAATATTAAAACAGTCAGACCATGTGGCCTCAAAGCACCCAAGTTCTGTTGAGCAAGTGTTGAAGGATAGTGTGCGCCAGCCCCTCCCGGAATATTACTTCAAATTAGAAATTCAGGTCAACTTTTCCAGGCGGCAACACAACCACAAGGTATTTTATTGAACGGCTCACAACAAAGACTTGTTTGTACTCTGTATGAATACAGCACACAGAAAGGATACAGTCAACCCAAAATGAGGGGTGTAAAACGAGTAATCCACCAGACACTGGTTCAGGAAAATTCAAAGTCCTACTATATATGTGAGCGATTACTAGTATTAAGTTTTTAAAGAAAACTCTGCCTTCAATTTAAATTAAGGTTACATTAAATCACCATGTTCATAGTCCTATAATTCTTTATTAAATAGTATTAATATGACTTGCTACCATGACAACAATTTCAAACTGATACCCAGTTTTTATGAATACCCCTGGTAAAATGTAATCATACAGAAGCCAATTTCAGTCACAAAACTGCATTTTATTTGGATTTTGTTATTTTACACATACATGTTTGTACTCTTTCCCTTTCATCTTATTTTCTTTTTATACTTATCCTCTTAATTCTTTTACAGATTTATCCTATCTTTTACTTCTTTGAATCGTTTTAGCTCTTCTAAACATTATTTTTACTTTAATTTAGTCAGTGTGACCTGATCTGGTCTGATGCGGTTTCTTTCTGCAAACAGTAGCTAATACTATACTAGTGCAATTTTTTTTTGCAGTTACACATCCATCTAAATTACTTATTACCCAAATAAGAAGACTTGAGCATTTTAAGTCCATTCATCCCCTTTTTCTCAGACGATTGTTTGATCAAGGTTGTTTGGCTCTGAGTTGGTATGTATCCACTGCACTTTCATGCAGCCAGTACAAGAGGCCATGTCAGACCTGCTCACCTCATAGACATGCTGTTATTGATGAGCTCAAGCCCAGCTCACACGCTGCATACCAGATTTCATCCACAACCTATCTCAGAATGCTGCACCTCCTGACAATCTTGGCAAACCCTTGATCTATGTAAACATTGGGCTGCTATGTTATCGCTGCAGAATCAATAGTCTCACAAAGGAGTGTATTACATTGTTTACTTTTAATGGTGTGAAAACAGACCAGTACTGGCTGTTTTGCTCATTCTAACAGACTTACTGGTTACTCCAACAAAGGAAAATTAATTCCTTCATTGGGAGTTCTTTTTACATAATAGGGGGGAATCTGGTTAATGTCAGTTTATTTGAACTAAACGTCTTTCCACTCGTTTCCTGAAATTTTTTTTTTCTGAAGCTGTCTAGAAAGGGCTATGGCAGTAAACCGTGTCGTGTTTCCTCTCCACAGTCAAAAGTGACATTTGTCGCACCTTTTTGATGACTTTCTACTTCTGGATCTGATATGTTTGTGTTGTTTTCGTCTTACAGCCCCAATGGGGTGCTCCTTCTGACAGCTGATACTTTAATATACAGTTGGAGGCAAACTACAGTTGATATAGTGCATGTAGCATACAGTAACTTACAGCACTTCCTGTGAGCCATATATAGGTATCTATAATATGCAGCAGAGAACAGAGAGCAGTAGCAGGCTGTGGTATGTTTCAACAGCTGGCACTAGGGTATAACAAAACATAAATACATTTCATTCAGACAACTCAAGTTCAAATGTTTATTGCAACAGTAGAACGTATTAGTGTTTGGCGTCAAAGCTCTGACTGAATTACGTCCCCCAATATGATTACATAGATATGATGGAAGAGATGAGCAAAGACTTTTAAAAGGGTTAGGGTTGATAACATGATAACTTGTACCTGTGACTACAGGACTTAAACTGTGAGGGGACAAATTAGGCTACTAGCCTCAACTTTTACACAGTACATAACAGCATATTTAACTCTTGGCCTACACTGCATTTGGAGCAATTCTTCAAAAGCACTCATTTTTATAGCATGTGTAAAGTTATAGGATATACTTATTGTTTACCATCTATTTTCATTATTCACAAATAAACAAAAACTATTGAGAACTATTGACTGGTCTTGTACCTTCATTCTTATTCAAGGTTCTTAATAGAGGGGTCTACAGGTCCTAGAAATCCTCTAATGGCACGCCCTCCTTTCTGAGCAGCCCCCTACCCTACCATCACCCCAATGTTATTTGTGAGAGAAACCTTAATAGCAGCTAGAGCTGCAGCTCCCTCCTCTGTACTTATCTTGCTGGGCCGATCAGCAGCTGTTGATACAGTAAGCCAAAGTATCCTCCTATCTGTTCTCAAATATATGAGCATATTGTGTCATGGCACAATCATCTGTATCCCATCCATTCCCCATAGGGGTACCCTAACAAGTACTGCTGTAGCCCCTTTGCAATAACTTTCTTGGGTCCAATTATCTGTTTACAGAGTCTCTCATGTCACTGTTATGCAGAGGATGCTCTACTATACCCGTCAGTCCTGCCAGATGACTCTATAGACTCTGCAAGGATCTAGGCTTGTCTCTCCAACATTTCCAGAATTCCTCAATCAGCCATAAAAGGTTACCTGTCACTTTGCTGTCATTGGCCTCCACTATACGCCCCTGGCCTCCAGTCCTAAACTCAAGCCACATATTGTTTACAATGTGACATCGGGATCTGTAAACATTGACTTGAACTCTATTATACAGGCTCTTTTCTCCTCCTAGGTACGTTGTCTGGCACTGCCATCCCTGCACACAAGCCCATAATGTTCTCTTTTGTGGTTCCCTGATGGTGGAATTAGCCACCAAATGCTATCAGGGCAGGGGTGTCCCTCTCTATCTTCAAAAGGCTCTTGAGGACTTATCTTCTCTGAGAGGAACTCCTCTCCCAACACCTCTAACACACTAACATGCCATACCGTGCACGTTTGGTCCCTCCTTTACTTGATCTCCTGTACTTTGTCTTATATAACAGCACTTGTTACTTACATCAAGGTCTCCGACTGTACGGACGCTTTAGTGTTAACACTTAGAAAAGATGACTTTCAAATGTAAATCTAACACAGTATGCAGTGGTAAGAATATACAAATGAAGCAATGACCCATTCACCCCACAGTCATCAATTTATGACTCATTACCAGGTGACACTGAAAGTACTGCAGTGGACTTCAAATCATCATGGGATTCAGCTAAATGTGAGCATAGAACCAGAATGTCATTGATAAGTTATTTAGAAACATATGCTGGGTTTGAAATATATTTTCTTGCTTAGGCTGCAGGAGCGAAGCTTCCTTTTAAATCCCTGTTTACTGGTTTTTAGTCCTTGATTTTGTTGTGTTTGTGTTAGTTGTATCCTATTCCACTTTGTTAACCATATTACTACATATTAATTACATTGTCAGTTCTTCTTCAGCTATAATTCTGGCCTCTTGTTAACAATAGAGTGTAACAGTTATCGCACAATTTTAAAATGGCTCTGGTTCCAATGGTTTAAACCCCATTCATTTTCTCCAATAACTTTTTATAAATTCCAAATAAAGAGTTTTAAGCAGGGAACCAGGCCAATGAGTTTGTGTCTTGAATATATTTGTACATTTATTGCATTTCATATAGTGTATAGTTGTAAACTATCGTAGTAATGCTGAACGATCCGATCGTAGCCGATTCTGGTGATTGTGGTAAACGTTTCCAGGGAAACAGGTTGCTCCACCAGTGAGTCATGTCACTATTACACGTGAGGCTTGTGTGTGATGTAGTACTTCCCCTTGTCATGTTTTTCTTTAAACGCAGTTCATAATATATGGACTTGTGGCCCTCTATGGAGTTCAACATTGTTTTTCAATCTCGCAGCTTGTGGTAAGTCTACCTTGGATGTTTAATATAATACGGATGATAATAATAATCTATACATTTTTACTTCTGGAACCATGCTGTTGAGCTTTGCAGCAGCCATTTTGACACTCCAAAAATAAACACTGGTGTTACTAATTGGAGCTCGGAAGTTGCAACTTCGGACTTTTGACTTGGAAGGATGGAGGGATTTCACCAACCCCGACTTCGAAATCCAAGATGCCCCTCCGTATATATATTTTTAAAACAAGTAGCACTGTCTTTGCTTCGATTTTAAAACCAATAGCACTATTTTTGCTAAGATCTAAAGCCAGTAACTCTTTGCTGACATTAAAAACTAATAGCATTGTCTTTGCTTAGATTTGAAAACCAGTAGCTCTTAGCTTATATTTATAATCAGAAGCTCTTTGCTTAGATTTTAAAACCAGTTGCGCCTCGCTTATATATTAAACCAGTAGCACTGTCTTTACTTGTATTTAAAACCAGTAGCCCTGTCTTTGCTTGTATGTAAAACCAGTAGCACTGTCTTTGCTAAGATTTTAAAGCAGTAGCTTTTCTCTTATATTTTAAACCAGTATGTCTTTGCCTGTATTTAAACCCAGTAGCACTGTCTGTGCCTATAGATTGGGCTGTTTATATACAGTCTGTGGCTCGGGCCTTGCTTTGCCACCACAGTAGAGTTTGGAGACTGGATGGGGTGGAGGACACTGGTTGCTATGACAGGGTTTAAAGACGACAGTTGGACATTTTGCTCACTCGGTGGTGTTCTTGCCTGTAACACCCCCTCTCTCTCTTTGCCTCCTCCTCCCTTCCTTCGCCTCTTACGCAGAAAGCAGCGGTGGGTTGTGATTTGCTGGAGCCCCCCTCCCTCTCGGGGGGTAACTTATTACTGGAGCCGGCGGGCGGAGCCGCTCCAGCACCGATAAATTGTGTGTGGTACAAGTGACGGAGACGGCTGCGAAACGTTCCTTTCGCATTTCCTGTGGGGGACAGTCGACTGCATTCTGAGCTAGAAGTGCCCGAGCAACAGCCGCGAAATCACACCCAACTGAAGCAGGTGGGGGACAGTACCGAGGAGCTAACATGTCTGGAAATAAAGACAGCGACGGCGGCTGGAAGAATTTTATCTGGAATTCAGAGAAGAAGGAGTTTCTCGGACGAACGGGCTCCAGTTGGTGTAAGTACTCGTTCGACAGGTTCCCCGTGTGTGCTGTGAAATTACCGGTTCTGTAGCCGGTGTGTGGCAGGGAGGGGACATGTGGGGGTTTAGAGGCTTATCTCCGGTCTTTTTCCTTGAGTGTCTCCGGACTCTCAGCACCTGTTCGAGCACAACGGCTCCGACATGCTGCGTCGTGACTTCGCCTTTCAATGGAGTCTGCGGGGAGAAGTTGGTCTGTTAAATCACAAAGTCCACCGTGGAACACGAACCCAGCTTCTCTCCCACACACATGCCACAGGTTGAATTTTAACCCTATTCCACACTTAGATTATAGCTAGTTATAACGCTAACTAATTATTTACACCGTCCTGATGTGTGACATTTAAAAGGGACATGTTTAATATGTGCTAGTTGGAGACGTTTCACCGAGGCGTCGCACAAATGAAGCCGTTCGTTAATAAACGTCCTTTATGAAAAGGTCACCCTGAAGGACAGTGTGGACAGGGCCAGGACTTTTCCAATCAGCCGCCTGCTGAAAGTTGGCTGCTGTGTATTCTCACTGGACCACCGCCTCTTTTTAAATATGGGAGGAGAGAAACCAGAGGACGTTTTATTCCTCCGTGTTAAAGAACAGAAGCGCTGATCTGTGGCTCCTATACAACGGGGGCCCGGTTATTCTTCAAGCCGCCTTTAGCTCAAACCCCCAGATTAACGGCTCTCGTCGTTCTACAGGCTGTTTCTAACACTTTTTAAGGCGAGCCGGCCGGAGAGAGTTGATTTGATAGGATAACTACACAGGCTGTTAAATAGTGCCCGTTAATCTCTTTTAAACCGGTTTACCAATTAGGATTCGCTTCCCCCCCTTCCCCGTGTAAAAGACAGCGGGGTCCGTTCAGACACCGCTTGGCAATATGGTACTGTGAGCAGATCACGACTCACATGTCTCAAGGGCCGCCCCTCAATCTCCCTGCTATTATTCATATACTTCCCTGTGAAGGGAAGGGAGACGTCGATCGGCGCGTTTTCCCCAGTTTAAACCTTGTAATCCTGAATATGTTAGTGAAAGCTCAAATGGGCAGTTTGTCTCAGAGGAAAACTCAGTATATATCCTTGTGTGGGTAAGCCAAGTTGAAAGGAAAATCTGATTCTGCTGTTGTTGTCGCCCTCTTATCTGCTCTGTGCTCGTCAATGGCGAACTTCGAGCTAATTCAATGTGGTGTTTAACATTGAAGTGGTGCTACAGATGTGTCAGTCAGCCTGTGAGACTCAGGGAGAGTGATGTCGCACTATTCTTAAGTGAGCCATGTTGTTCTAAAAAAGCAACAGGTACGCACGTCTGTGCCCTTGAGTTGCTGGCGCCATGGCGGCTGATCGATGCAGCCCATTGGAAAAAAATGAATTGTGCATTCATCAGTTTGGAGTCAGGTATTAGTATTACAGCTGTTTTCGATGCGGGGAAATGTCAGCTGCGCTCATTTCTTCACTCGTGTGTGTTCACGTCGACGTTTGGAAGAGGCAGCGTCTGAGGAAAACACCGCAGAGCTGTCGAGACGTCAAAAAAAGACGTCAGTAAAAGTCTGGAGACTTGAGTGTGGCGTGGACGTGGTGATGGTCCCTTCACGAGTCGCTGCAGCAGTCTGGTGGGGGAGGTGCTCCCCATTCAAACTGCCGCTCACCACTAGTAGGCCAGCTCCTGTGCTATTTACATGTGTGGGCAGCAGTGTTGATGTATGGCCTCTCTGACTACAAAATGGTGTTGCACCCACACCCACCCCCACACGTGTTCTGACACCAAAATTGATCCCTTGTCCTGTTAAATCTCAAAGTAATTGGCTATAAATGTAATCGTGCTGCTTCAATGCCCTCACAGCAGTCAAATAAGCGGTTGTCGGGCAGAAAATAGGAAACACTGACACCTTCCAAGAGACTGACTCACTCCTGATTTTCACTTCCATACAAAAATGTAATTCGTTTTCCAAATAATACAACATGGGCTGATTGTGTTTTTCTCCTCTTATTGGATCACATTTAAGTCTGCACAACTCTTCAGCATGCGTCAGTCATTCCAAAGTTTCCCCCCGAACGTGCAACACACAAGAACCATGTCATACATGAGGACTGTCTGTTGACAGTGCTCTGCATGGAAACATGCCAGGGTCAATTAAATTGATCAATCAAGAATCTGTATAGTAATGTTCACAAAATGCAGTTTGACTTATAGGTTTGAAGAAGGTGCTTGCGTCATCCTCTGCACTTAACCAGCAACAAGAATGAGGAAACAGTAACAACACTTAACTCAGAGAGAGCCGCAAGTGAGGGATCCCTACCCAGAGTGCATAGATGTTGTGCGTAACAATAAACTAACAATATTCATTAGACGTATATATGATTCACTCAAAAGCTACCAACCCCAACCTGTAACATAACGTTATGTTTCTGAGCCGCAGTTGGAACATTGTGTAAAGGCAATTAATCCTTAAAAAAAAGATTTGAAAACTCTTCAGATGGCACTATTAATGACATTTGTAAAGCTTCTTTTTGCATTAAGGAGCCGGTTTTGTGACAAACTGTGTTACAATACTAAAACAAAAAAATCCTGTGTCTCTTTTAAAATGTATTCATATATTTCAATCATGTTTTCAGTTAGTTATGATATAAGTAAAATTGCTTAGTGTGCCCAATCTGTGCTGCATCTGAGCATTAAACACAAGGATGTTCCTCTCCATTTTATGTGCAGGAAACACTGCTCACATGTTCTAAGGGAAACATGGACTGACTAGGCCCGAGTGAGTCTGAGATGAATTTCCTCTCCACCGTTTACAGTCAGTGTTAGGCTGTGGAGCCGAACCTGTGATCAACCAGTCAAACTGGTTTCACAGTTTTTGTGGTCATGGAAGTTTTACGACCGACATACAACACAAAACCTACCAAGATCACAAATATAAGAGTATATTCCCGCCACTGATCTTGAATGAGTGTAGGCAAACCGGAAATGCTAATTTCAAGTTTCTCCCTATAAAGCCAGGTTAATTAATGTGAGCTCAGTGTTTTTTATACCTAACCTGTTGTAAGTGTTGACAAAATGGGGGAAGGGTCTGCTGTGATGGAAATGATTACTGACTCATCCAGTTGTACCAGAATCTTTGGCACTCCTGCTGTTGCAGAGTAGGTTCAAATTTAAATAGGGTGAGACAACTTAGCATTGTTCTCATGTGGCTTTGACAATGAGGAAAAAAAGGGACAATGTGTGGAGAGCCTGATTAATGCCATACTCATGGTTACTCAAGTTTTTTTTAAAGATTTGCCACAAGTGTAGTGTCTATTTGGGATAATGAAAGCTTTACTCCATTGTTCTCACATCTGGTATATTCACTTCATTCAAGACAGGAGCTGATCTTATTCTAATGTGTTTACATTAAAGCTCTCACAAATATTTCTTTTTTTGTTCTCTGATGTTTATTGGTCATGAATGAAAACTAGTTTCTCTATTGTAATCAAGTCAAAAAGTTCATTGCTTTTATTAATTGAGTTTACTAGAATAACATAAACCATGTCACCTTTGAACAGCTCAAATCAGAAATGTTGTTGTATGCCCCTTCACTGGATATAGCGTGGCTGGATGATTTACTGTAGGCTCGTTCATCAATCTGTCTGTCTCATGAACATGGTATCCCAGGCACGCTTTGAGGGAATCTTTTCAAGCCTGTCAGAAACGTTTTTTTTAGAGTCAAAGATAAACACGGTCAAAGGCCAATTTCACTGTAACTTAACAAATCGTTTTTTGGCCATAACTCAAGAATTTATACACTGATCATGACAAAATACACTTAATACCTTTTTTATTACATTTCTTTAATAAATGACTCCCCTACATAAGTCTGGAGAGAGGCATACAACCACAATGCAGTAATTCTAGCTGCTTAAATTCCTGAAGCAATTGAATCAATAATCAATGTAGTTGCTGATGGATCAGTTAATTTACATGCTTGTTGAGCCCTTATCATAGTACATGGATTTTAAAGACCTTCATTTTCTCCTCTACAGTTAAGATCTTAGCGTTCTACGTGATATTCTACGGATGCTTGGCTGGAATTTTCATTGGGACCATTCAGGCTTTGCTGCTCACATTAAGTGACTTCAAACCCACCTATCAGGACAGAGTGGCTCCCCCAGGTAAATATAATCTAAAATTATTTATTATTCCTCTACCTTTGCCCTTTCAAATCATGTGCAGGATTGTGAACTGACCTAATATTTGTGTGTGTGGCTCACGCTGATAGATGACTGTTGGGGTGTGCCTTTAAGCAGATACTCTATCACAAGTCTGTCTGACCTTAGATAGGTTCAGCCATTTTGTCCTTCACTACTCTCTGCCACTCAATGTTTCCCCCCTCGGGCAACATGGGAACCGTTGAAGCTTACACCCACTGTGACTGAAACAGCTCACGTGTGCTCTGATCATGCGTCACAGCCTGTGTGTTTATACATTTACATATTCATGCATGGCAGCCGGAGTTTGTAAAAAGGTTTAGTTTTGTCGCAGCTTAGAGGCCACTAAGCTTGTTTAGCTGGAGGAAAATTCCAACCTGTAATCTTATGAGAACAACACCATTAAACACTGCTACAGTCACTCTACAAGAGTTTCGAAATTTCCCGCAAGCTTGGAGACAAAGCAATTTTTTTAAAGTGCAGAGCCTCGTCGTGTTTGCACAGCACATGCTGTAGCCTCAGTAGTATTTTTTACCAGCCATTGTAAATGAGTGGCTGCATGCACACGGGTTAGTTTGCCTGGCGTTTTGTCTGTCAGCCGTCCACGACTGTTAACAATCAAAGAGCAGCCTGGCAAAGCAACAAAGTAAGTGTGGAGCGCTTTGAGCTGAAGTGAGTTTCCAGCAGTGGCATGATAAAGGAAGCGGAGTCTTTTTTTCTGAGCTCAAGCCTGCCTCTCACTCTAGGGCTAAAAGTTTCCATTGTGAGAGAGACACACGTGAGTGTGGCGGGGTGGGGGCAGGGTATTGGTGAACTTTCACAAGGCTCCAAGAGAAATTCTTATGACTGAATGTTAGTTCTCTCTCTCTCTCTCTCTCGTGCACATTTAACGCCGATCTTGCTCATACGTACAAAAACAAAAACAGACTCAATGGTAAAGCTGGAAAAGTTTGATTACTGTTGTTTCCTTTCACTCCTCTCACCCATCTCATTCTCTTCATGCCACGCCTCACTGAGGCCCGGTGGAAAATTACTGTTACAAAGAGCGGACCCAGACCATCTGAGGAAATCCCCAAGATCTAACATTGTGTTACATTGTAATGAGCATGGACCAGTATCTCTGGGTCTGACAAAGAACAGCTGGCATGATATAGAGTGCAGCTCCTGTCAGGAAATTCCCTCCTTTTATACACACTGCCATATATATATATATATATATATATATATATATATAATTTCTCAAGTTGTTGCATCAAGTTATCTTTGAATCATTGCATTCCCCTTTTTATTTTGTTGTATTTAATCAAAATAAATAATATCTGTTTTTCAGGTCTGTCACACACCCCACGCTCTGAGAAATTTGAAATCGCATTCAAATTGTCTGAGCCGAAATCATATGCTAAGTACGTCGAGAGTGTGGAGAAGTTCCTTAAACAGTACAACAAGGGGAACCAGACTAATCAGAGCGAGTTTGAAGACTGTGGAGGCAAGTATAAGCCAATCACCATTCAGGGATTGTCATACTCTGGCTGATCCCTGATGGGTATGTAACAATCGTCAAAACAAGATTTCTCACTGATGTGCATTTAGATCCAATAACTAACTGAATAAAGTGCATTCCTCCGCAAAGACCCACCCTTATGAACCACCTTTTAAATTCTGAATTTTATTTGGATCCTCGCCAAATTTAACTCACTCATAAATAACAGTTACTTAAAAGTGGATTTTTTTTCTTGATCAAGATTCATGAATTATCTCCTAAAAAATCAACAAACATATTGAAAAACTCTAATCCGGATTCGGTTCTTCCTTGGGTTATGTCCCAAGGCTTCATAAAATTTCCTGGAAATTGGTTAAGTAGTGCTTGCATAATGCTGCTAACAAACAGATGGAAACATAACTATAGTGGAGGTAATATGTTCTCGTAGAAACAGTGATAACCCTAAATAAGTCACCCTAATTTGTATCAAATACAAGTAGGTTTTTGAAAAATATCTAATATATTTACAACATCTGCAGAAGTTCCTGCGACGTACAAGGACCGTGGACCTCTGGAGAATGATCGCGACCAGAAGAAATCCTGTCGCTTCCACAGGACCTTGCTCGATGCCTGCTCAGGGGAAACGGATACCACTTTTGGCTTCGCGGACGGAAAGCCCTGCCTTATTGTAAAGCTCAACAGGATTGTCATGTTCAGACCAAAAGTAGGTATACACCTCCAGCACAACATCTCTGTGGGTCTAACAGACTTTCCTTAAACATAGTCTAGACCACTCACCAACCTGATGACATATCTGTTGGGATCAACGAATGAACCAGGCATTGTTCACACTTGTAGCACACATCCTGGGTGTTAAATAATTAAAAAGGCATTTCTAGATCTCTTTGAAAACCTCGATGTAGTATGACAGTAATTTTCATACATTGTTTCTGAAGACTATGCAGACACTGAAGGTTTTTCTGAACGTGTCATTTCTTTAAAGGGACATGTCACTGAGTGTACATATAAAAGTATTTTTCCAGACTCACATTTTGTTTCTCCAGAAGTAGCTTTCTGATGAATTACCTCAAGTGCTGTTATTAGAGTCAGAATTGGTTGGTTCTTAAGATCACAATTTAGAATTAAAAACACATTTTATTAAGAATGCACTGAGCTGACCATACATCCATAGCTCGCCTGCTGGTAAAATCCGGAGACGTGGCTACGGAGTTTACCCAGAGTTTTCCTTTCACAGTTGTACAACACAGTGGGAGGTTCTCTGCACAGACACGTTCACAACAGCAACAAATCCTTTGTATTATTCAGGTGAGAGTTGGATCAGCCGCATGCAGTTTATTAAGTCCGCTGCGGAGATCGCGTGATTTTCTTGACACCGGTGTCAGCTCTTATCACAATCTCCCTTGAAATATTTGTTGGTGTCTTCTTTGTGTATGAAACTTCTTTTTTTCCCTACAGATATCCGTTTTCTTTTTATTAGTTTTTTTAGGAGAATTTTGTTTTATGAAATTCTAATATTATATAAGCTAAAAAATTCACATTCAACTTATTTTATAGGAGCTTTTTGTGACTTGTCTTTGAAACGCTGCAACAGAGAAGTTGTTAATACAGGCTGTTTATCTGATCAGTGGTGCTTCCCTTGTTCGATTAATGACGGGGAAGAATGTGTGGAACAAAAAAAGGTCAATATATATGCACTTCTGCAGCATCAATATTTGTCAGTCTGACACTGTTACCGAGGTGCAGTACTAAAATAGTGGGGAACTCTTCTGTAAGGACAAACTTTGGGATTATAAATCAGTAATGCCTCAAATTGTATTGTATCCTAAATATTTAAATCGTATGATCCAATGCAGCAAAGTAACTGTGCTGCATTCAAGGTGGCAGCATATGTTCTAAAGCCCCGTTTTCCATTGGTCATAAAACCCACTAACAGAGGTTTTTCTGCAAAGGAAATGGATACAATCGACGTTCACTCCCTGGTCAAGTGACTCTACTGTAGAAACAGAGTTTCTTTAGCTTTGTTAACTTAACCACCTACTCAGGATGTGGCTCAAATACTCTCACTCTTTTAGGTTCCTGTTAACAATACGGCACTCCCAGAGGCTCTGCAGGGCAAAGACATGCCCAACCTGATCCCCATTCACTGCAAGAATAAGGTACGTTTGATGCGATATCTACCTATGATTTATTAGTGCACTTTAAAAAAGTTTGACTTAAAGTCCAACTATCACATTTGTAGAGAGAAGAGGATGCAGACAAGATTGGAGACATCAACTACTTTGGCATGGGTAAAGGCTTTCCTCTCCAGTACTACCCGTACTACGGCAAACTGCTGCAGCCTAAGTACCTGCAGCCTCTGGTGGCCATCCAGTTTGCCAACATCACTCGGGACCACGAGCTCCGCATCGAGTGCAGAGTTTATGGAGAAAACATTGACTACAGCGAGAAAGACCGCTACCAAGGACGTTTCGATGTTAAGATCACAATCAGCTCGTGACCTCAGCCGTGACGAGCACTCTCATTTTAAAAAACAAAAATAAAATGTAGAGAGAATTAAAGAGTTCAGATATACACCACTAGTCTTTGAACATTCATAATATACAGGACCTACACTTAATCTGTGTGCTTTACACTAGCTTTTCTGTGTGTTTGTCGAGGGTTAGAATGTAAAATACAAAAAGTAGCAATAGCAAATATTTATTCTACTGTAAATGAAAATATTCCTTGAGCCATGGGATGTGTTCATCTATTACTGTAAAACCGCGATTCCACTACTGACGTGTAGCGAGCTGTGTTTCTGTCCCCAGAGTATTTCATCCTGATGTGGTTGCTATATATTTTTGGAGTGTCCAGTGCTGTAGTCTTGTCCTGTTATCTCTTTTGTCTTATGTCAGCTTTAGTGGTCCAAGGTGTGTGCGTGTGCGCGCTCGTGTCTGTGTGCAGGTGTGTTAGTTTATGTGAGCGGGTGGAGTGTGTGTTAATGTGCTCTGTTACCTGAAATACTAGCATGGTACTCTGAACCTTTAAAGCCCATGTAAGAGTAAATGACTGCGCTCCATGGAATCTTTTTGTTGTTTTTGGTGTGTGTTTCTTTATCCAAGTTGTTCATGTTGACAGTGGGAGGATACAAGTGTACAACTTTTCTTTGCCGTTCACTTTAGCTGTAGGATTTGGTTTGATGACATTTCTGTTTGATACTCTTGCATCTGTTCATTCTTAATTCTTAGTGTAGAGCTTTGTGGGTCCAGCCTAGAAGACTGTCACCTCCATGGAAACCGTGGCAACTCAGTGCTTTGAAATCGGTCTTGCTGGCGACATCACATGACGTGATGTAACTTACTATTGAATGTTTTAGCCATTTTCATGGTGGAAGAATTTTATATTTATGCAGTTGTACATTTTTTTTTCAAAGTGTAATGTATGAATCCAATACCAAAGTCGCTGGTCAAAAGGTTAGAGAATATCAGAGGCAATGCAGTATCCCGTGTAATAAGATGTGTAGTTGGTGTGAAAATACTTAATTCAGTGTTGAAGATCAAAACACTTGTCAGGAGTCTGCTCTTGTCACTATTTAATCTGCATAAGGCTGAAACAATAAACAGACAACTCTCAAGTCCTTGTGTTTGAAGTGAGTGTTTTCTCTTCTGCTCATCTGTCCAAAATCTTGAAGAAATACTGCACCTAGAAAAAGAAATAACAGTTCATTTAACAGCACGCACTGAATCAAACCCTAACCTCAAAGTATCAGTTTGTCATCCATTGTGCTGCAATCAGAGCAGTCAAGTTTTACAGCTTAATTTCTCCTCTGTACACAAGCCCCTTTCTTGGCCACTATGTCTGAGTCTTGGAAAATGGCAGCTCAGTCTGGCTAATGTGTAACAAGGGGGCATTTGTCCAGGCAACAGATCAGGAGTTCTCCTGAACAATGACGCTCAATGGGTCAGACCCACTCTCCGTTAAACAATGGTTTTGTTTAAAATTCCTCTGCCATTCTTGTTCTACTCAAAACCAGTGTGATCTAAGGTTGACCCAGCCCACAGAGCGGAGTCATGAGACTCAGCTTCACAGAGTTGAGGGGGTTTAGCAAGGTAGCTACTTATGCATGGACTGAACGACAATGAGGAAACCTATGTGCAGGGGCACAACACAGTGGGTGTACTCACTCGTACAGTGTGTGTCAGTGAAATGCCACCCACCTCTAGAACACCATCTTCGGGGAGGTCTGTGCAGTGGACGCTGTTCTTCACTTTGTCTTTGCCATAGAGAGCACGCAGTGTGGCTGGACGAAGGTGCCGCGCAATTTCCTGTTGAATGAAAACATCTGGATTGAAGATTGATTCACTGATGAAACTGACAAATTCACACGTATTAGATTTTACTAAATATCCCAATATCAGGATGACAAAGTTTTTCCAAAATGGAACATCCTGTTCTGTTGCATGTTCCTCACACAGTGATTACTCAGCAGCTGAACATGTGATATGTAGAGGTAATGACAAAACACTGACACTCAGCAAATATTTAACACTGAACGTAGGAAGATAGATTAACATGACCTTACATTTCAAAATGAGTGACAAGCTAACCTATAATACTGCAGACGGGTATTGATAAATGTCCTTTACTACTAGTAAGATTACTATCTGATTAATTCCATATTCCATATTGGTTTATAAAAATTTATGATATTTTCTGGAGTTGCAGCTTTAATGGACGTGGGCCTCAAACTTAACAAACCAGACACCATTCCATACTGTTTAATAGGTTCTCATCACTACACACTAAAAATACAACTACAGACACATGTTTATTTCACAGCTAAGCAAAGACTCCGGAGTTCTGCTTTATATTGCTCATAATCATTCAGCACTTCCTCTTCTCACGTGGCGTGTTTCCTTTCAACATGAGACACTCCCAAGGTCAAAGCTGGGCTCTGTTGCCCTTTGCTACTTGGTGCCTCCAGGAAATGAGACCCTCTCACAGGTTCCTCCATCAGGGGAAGGACAATGTGAATAATTAATTCACAGAGATGGCTATTAACTCCAAAAGAATTATGTAACATAGTGCTTGTGTAGTGCCTTTTATCACAAAGCCATGTATCACACGCAGGTTAAAAGGTTGGCAAAGAAAATACACTGAAAACCGATGAAAACAAACCACTGTGAAAGTCTTTTTCCAGTTTTCCAGGGATAAATATATACAAGATAGAAATACAGTTGTTAAACTCCACCAATATAAAATAATCTGATGGGGCCTTGTAGGCTGTTTTCCTATGACAAGCTCTTATTCTCTGGTGGTTTATGAGAGCGGACACAAAAGACAGGAATAAGGTTCAAGGTCATAAATCCACTGAGCCTTCTTCTCAAAGCCTTATTGTCTTTTAAAACAAATACCCTTGTGGAAAACATTCTCCTGTTTTAAATAACTGTACCACACAATACGGAACTGACAACTGACACAAAGGATCATGTGAACAGAGGAAGGATCATGGGAACTTCGGATCACCGGGATCAATTGGGTTCTATTTTAAGTGTGGAAAAAAAATTATTTTCATCTTCCATCCATAATCTATATGGCTTATCCTGTGAGAGTTGCAGGGTGGATGGCTGAAGCCAATCCCAGGGGCCAACATCGTAGACACACAACCATTCAGGCTCACATTCACATCTACGATCAATCACCCCTTATCCCTCCATGGGTTTGGACTGTGGGAGGAAGCTACCCGGAGAAAACCCACACAGACGATGGCAAGCGTGCAATCTGATTGTAAGACGACAATGCTAAGCACTACATAACAACTACATATAAAACACAGCCTCACAGAGCTGAAACTGGCTCATGAACGTGCGCCTGAATCGTCTGCCTCCAGACTTCTTCTGCTCTCAAATCTTTTGCGCAACAAGTCTTTCAAAATTCCCCAATCAATAGAATGCCAGGTGAAAAGATGTGGAATAAAATTACCCGCCCTCGTTGTGGCTACTTTTGCTGTTGGTGGCCATAATATAAGAGGGAAAGAAACAGGGCGACATCTATTTCTAAGCACAAACGGGGTCAATTTGAATGCGAGCGCAGGGTTTTGAGTGTGAACATTTCAAAATCGGAACATGAAAGTAGTCATGCTCAGAGGGGAGGGAAGGAAAAAAAAACATGACACATTCTCATTATACGGATACAAGTCTGTTCAGACTCAGTTTGTGTCTGACAAAGCTAAACACAACATCCTGCGCAGGAATATCTGCAAGATGTGTCCGGGCAGCAAAATGTCCTCTACATGTCCCCTGCCACGTGAGACTGAGGCCGAACACAGCAGGGGGAAATTAGAGGGAGAGCTACCTAGATAAAAGAACTCTTTTCTGAAGCAGCATTCGGTGTAATTGAATCAGTTTCCCATGAGTGACCTGCTGTCAGAGTTTAATTGGATTTTAATGAGTCCCATAGGGTGCTACACTGATGTCCCTGGAACAGACTGGCTTGTCTGATGTCTGGGGCAGAGTGACCTGTGGGTACACGACCGTCCCTTAAAAAGGCTCATGTCCGGTCCTGTCTGTGTGAGGGAAACACTGAAGCCTAGAACTGTGCCCTTTTCTACTGGGAAGCACCTGTGTGAGGTTGTTGTTTGATGTGATATGTAAAGACCAAGCACTTCTTTATCAAATGATTCCCCTCCTCCCTGGTCAAGGTATTTATACACATACATTGCAGCCCCCTGTGTACATACTGGTAAAAGAGATCCGTTGCTGGAGACATTTAAAATACTTTTGGATTCCTCCATAATGTAACTAAACAAAGTTTGCTCCCCCCATACCTCACAGAAGAAATACCAAGGCAAGCCAACAGTGGAATAAATGTATCATGGTAATCTCAACAGCATATAAATACTAACACATACTTACACATAAAATGAAAGTGAATGTTGTACAAATGCTTCATAGAGCCTCATAACTGATAACTCTTCTTTCAAAGAAAGTAATAAGACATCCTTTTACTTTTATGACCATTATATTTTGTATTTATTCATTTATTACTACCACTACTACAACTGTACGCACATTGCCTCCTCCACACATTTTTCCTCCTCTCAGTGACTAACTGGATAAAGAATCGCAGCCTGTTTTGTTTTATGTATATAACATGATGTGAATACAAAGCCTCCTTATGAAGCAGATCCTACATCACAGTGGAAACTATTTCTACCTGCTTGACAGTAGCTATAGTTTCTTCTAATCAGCATCATATTGTTGGTTTAATCAGAATAAGGCTACTTGCATTTCCACTCAGAAATGCAAGTAGAGACCAGAGCACTAAATTTAGCACAGGAGCCACCGGGTTCCACAAAAGCATTATGCAGATGAATCAAAAATCAATGAGAAAAACCTATTTAATGTTGGCCTCATATAACAGGACATTTAGGGCCTTCTTGATCATCATCTCTGTGAGACAGTGAGGCAACACAATATGTTGTGAGCACTGCTAATAGAGATGTTTATGTTCGATTGAGTGGCTCATTAAAAATGTGTGTAGAAAAATAAAACCTAATGGAAGAGGCTGGGCCTGGACTGTCTAACAGAGGACTGCTGTGTCCGTCCACTCTGATATCAGGACACATCACAAGACACAATACACTAGGATCCTTTATTGAAAGATGTGTGGCCCCTGCGCTCAAAACTTCGTATGTCAAAAATGTCGATTGCAACTTCTTGCTCCTCTCAAATAAACAGAGTCATTTAAATAGTCCACCGTCAAGTCTGACATGATGAAGTGTTTGAGGTCACTTCATCCAAACGCCCAGCTGCACAGTCATACGTTTCTTCACACATGACCTGTGCTATTTATGGATTGGTGCCCTAGTCAACTGGAATGGATCAATATCCTGTTCTCATCACAAAAAGCAAACACTTAAGCAGACATAGACATTCTGACCTCTTCATACAGACTGAGGTTACACTGATTGTCCAGTCCAATCTGTCCACATGATAATGACGTCTGGAGTGTCGGCACAAACACACCGAGTTTAAAGAGACAAACAGTCTGTACTTTGGTGTTTTATCAGAACAATGTTACATGGCGTCACATTTGCCCTGCTGGTGACCTCATCAGCTCGCCTCTCACACACTGATCTAGTTTGTGAGTCTTACTTGGAGTTCTCAGGGCTGCTGTGACTTCCCGCTTATCTCCAGGATCAAATGACTGAGCTCAGCTGAAGAGCAGGAGTGTGAATGTTTAGGTTATTTGTAAGATAATACCGAGGTGAGTCTAAGGTCGTGGCAGGATCGACCTCGCAGTTAGTCACTCAGTCAGGTCCGAGGCAATCAGAGAGGTAACAGAGGACGGAGAGAGAGAGGGCGGAATACAAAGGGGAGCAGCTGAAGGAGGGCAAATCAAGCAAATTTAAACATTAATTTATAGTCAGAATAATATTTTTTTAATAATTGGTTTCAATAACCCACTGGATTTAAATATAATGTGCGGATGCATCGTTGTGATTATTTAAATGTTGCTATCAATAATAAATGAAAAGGCCATCTATAACTCAGGGTTGGTAATCCTGGAAAAACTAGCGGGGCTAGGCTACAGTGAGAAAAGGCAACAGATGCAACCCACCCCTTCCCATTGGTCCTCTGGTCTAAGCGACACCCCCATGAACGCTCACTGCCTGACAACTGTTACAATACTTATTTTCTTTCTTTTTTGGCACACAAAATGTATTTATTGAGAGCTATGAGTACGTGAGGAGGATTTCAACAAATAAGACAAAACATGTTTCAGAAACAACTCAGCAACCCCACCCTAAATCTAAAAGATGCAATGATTACATCGAACTCTCCACACACAGGGCTTTACAGTGCAAACCAGGGCCAGGTCTGATGAGGGTGACTACTAAACAGAGGGCAGTAGCAATGGCTTTATTATTTTGGCGTCAATGAGGTGTAGGGTCATGTGACCTAGAAATCATTAGCTAATTAACAAAGCCCCTTCCTGCTCAGCAGCTTCAATGTCAGTAACATTTGGGCTGTGGTCTGCACGGCTGATGGTTAAGCAGATAATTTTTGTACACAATGTGACCAAATACAAAAATGATCAAAAACAGAAGGGAAGGCAGAGTCACAGACAAACACTGAACATGTAGGGGAACTGTGCAGGTGGGTGCAGTCCCTCCTTTTTAGTTTAAGCACACAATGATTAAAAGGCAAAGCCTCTTATCATTAGATTTCACATCACGCACCGGCACAGCCCTGCAGCACTGGTTCCACAGCACCCAGGAACAAGCATGAATGTGTGTTTTCACGCACACAAGCTCACACTGGCTCCAACACACACACAGTCTATTTCACGAGCCAACTCTTATCTAATCGCATAAGCCACAAAATGTTTACAGCGTACACAAGGACTAACAAAAACTTCCAGTTCCTCTCGTCTGATTCACGTTTTTTAAATGAATAAGCTCGAAATCAAATACTGAGATCAGCTCAAATTTATGAATGTTGGGCTCCTCATACACCCACTGGTGTGTTTTGTTTTTCTAATGCAGATTTATCCCAGATTACATAAAGTCTGAACATGTAGCCAGGCTTATGTACAAGACAGAAGAAATATATTGTGTGCTCTGGCTTGACTAGCATTCACAAATAAAAAACAAGGAGCTGTACAAGCCATAAAACAGGACAATAAAAGACTAACACTGCTGAAGCTTTGATTAAGGTTAACTAAAGAAATGCGTTCAGTAGAAGAAATGGCTGCAAGATATAACCTCTGAGGACCGACTTAACGTAAGAAAAATGCGTACCTTCACTCAGAGAAGGATCTAGTGTAGAAGAGAGTGAGGAAATAAGAGACCATTTTGAATATGTTTTGACTCACTGGATCAGCAGGTCCACAGAACTCCCTGAATGTCTGCGGCGCGTCGGTGCCATGGATCTCCAGGACCATGCAGGGTCCAGTACATAGCTGGGTCACCATACTCTGCAGGTGGAGGTGGGAATACAGTCAATACTGTGATTATGTGACTTTTTATTGAAAATAAATAATTACACTTATGATGATAAAAAGCATCATGAGGCTACTGACACCATCTGCCACACCTTTAGTGACTGTTTAAAATCCAGACAAAAGAGGAGATGTTTGCATTTGCGTTACTATCAGAAGAAGCAATTTTCAGATCTATGATGCAGGTAGCTGCCATGATTGCACAACAACGTGGTGTTTATACTCACAAGATACTCTGTCACAACACCTTTGTAAATTTCATAGAATTCTTCTGCATTGGCTCGGTCCACATTGAACTGTCAGGATATCAAAGTGTAGAGGAGGCAGTGAAATTTTGGCAGTGAAGTGAGAAGACCGTGATTTGAAATGTAAGAACAGTCCAATTATTGTAAAACAACTTGTGTAGTTTCAGTAATGAATTAACAACATCAAGGATATGAGATTGGATACTTAGAACAAATGTGCAGCATCAATCAAAGCACTAATTCTAATCCCATTACATTATCCCTATGTGCTACAGGGATTAATGTATTTTTGTGCTGCCGACCAGAATGTGCATCACATCTGATGTGGCAAAACGAATGGACTGTGAGAGGTCACCGTTGACAGCAGGGACGCTGACTTCCATTATGAGGTCAGGCTGGGTCAGAGCAAATCAATACAGGACAAAAACAGGTTGAATGAGTTTTGCTGAGATATATGTGGCCGTATGAGCAAACGAATTAACTTTAGCGCAGATTTACATGAACACAATGAAGGGGTGTAAGGCAGATCGAAGCACAAAGACATGAAATATTGAATTAAAGTAAAACTTTTACCATCTGAAGAGCTGAGATTTCAAATCCAGCCGCCGATATGGAGTTTAGGATCTTCCCCGTCAAACCTGTGAACACATCAGAGCTGTTGATGTCTTTGAGCTTTAATGGGCTTTTCTACGTTTTCTAAGTTAACACATAAACTAACAAATAAACAGTTTAGTGCTGCAATAAAATCTTCAGTGTGATATTTAACAATATATCACACTGAAATATATTATCAATATAATATTTAACAAGTCTGTGGAGCAGCAGTCACAGTTCTCATTACCCAATCAAACATGGTTCTTATCCTTATTTAATCACATAAGTGGTAATTATTGAATGTGCTGCTTAAGAAGGGATTATAATCCAGTATTATCATATAGTGCAACATCACATCTCAGTGTCTCCTTTATAAAACAGATGTGCCGTCTCTTAGAGGAGGCATTCTTTTTGTCCAGTTTTATCTCACGTCACTGTGGCCATACATTAATGTAAAATTGGTGGAGCTGCAGGGACAAAGGTGCAGCAGTGACAGTGAAGGTCAAACTGCTGCAGACACACACGCACAGCACATGCACACGCACATACACACGCACGCACACAGACACAGTCTAATTGAAAGTGGGGGCTAGTCTCATAATCTCAGCCAGACATCGTGATAACAAGGGGCCTGCGTACTCGTCAGGCAGGACACCGACTGTCTACATTTTCCTCTCTTTCTGGAGGAGGTTGTTGTGTAATCGTGACTTTCTGTTTGGACCAGGTGCCGCGCCAGCATTGATGATCTTCTCTTATTTGAGTAATGATTCAGTCACCGCTCGGTTGCTCTGTGTTCGAGGCAAGTACCACCCCCCCCCCCCCCCCCCGAGTCCCCTGTGCCCTCCCCAGGCAGCAACCTGCAGAGGGGAGGCACTCACTCAACGCAGCTTCCAAAAGCAGCTGGTGCTGTTGCTAGGAGATCCTATTCTGGGTGCCTGGCAACAGAAGCTTCTCTATTCCAGTCATGTCTGATTGCATTTTCAGACACAACTTCCTTTGTCAGCACCGTGATTGGGTGCGCCCTGCACACGTAGCTGTGGCGTACATTAGCCTCTTAAGTGATCTTGAGGGAAATCAGAGCAAGCTTCTGATTGTGCTGGTCTCAGAACTGATTTAAGATCTCAGTTTGGGCTCCGCTCGACCAGCCACCCACACTGAGTTGCTATTTTGGGATTAGACCACAAGTGTCAGCACACGTCAGGAGGTAAACATTGTGGGCAAATTAAAATATAGAAAATACTGTAATCGGAGCAATTTATGACCTTTCAACGACGCAACTCAAAAACTAAATAATTAAATTCTCCATCTTCAGCTTCACCATTTTAAGTGAACCAACATAACTCTAAAAACAGTAGAAAACAAGAAAGAGCTTTGAATATATATTCGTATGCTGACACAAATCCTAATTTTATACCTTGGCGCATGACTGTTTTGGAGAACTATATTATTGCAGGTGATTTCGAGTTCAGTTGATCTATCGTGCCCTGCAGCAGAATAAAACGTGCCATTACTTGTGTGTTTGTTTTTTAACGGTTCCTTTCTCATGGACCTTTCTCACACGAGACATTTTGACTTGTCAAAACAGGAAAAGCACAGGTGCCACTCCGGTAATAACTCCAATCGTGGCACCATTCCATATAGGTGTGGAAGAGAGTCCTTTTCAACTAGCAGTGTGCATAGGATCAGGGTCCTGGCACACCTACATATACACATGAGGAGGAATTAAAGATTACACAACATTAAATGGTCCATTCACAAGAATACTTATATCAAGTCAATTCTGCCTAGTCCTTTTTATTAATGTATTCCCTTTCAGATTTCCCTGTTAAATAGACAGCTCAAGTTAGGACAAAAGTCTCCTTATTAAAATGTCTTCTCAGCTCAGAATGTTCAGCTTATATTTTGTCATGTGTTCTTTTGAAAAAAAGAGAAAAACAAAGCACAAGAACATGCGAGGAGACTAAATATATATCCAATCCTATATCAACGAAATTACTGCCAAGGAGAAACACTCCAGGATAGGACCATAGATCAGATTCATATATATGAGCGCAGGCTGACCCTCTTGACTTTAATGAACTGTGTCTGGTCTCAAACTGTATGTCATGAAACCAGTCCAGCCAACCACTCTTTGTGTGCATACTTCAGCTCTATTCAGGGACTTTCACATTTCACAGGTCACAGCTTCAGTGGCATGCTCCATGAACACGGATCAGTGCAGGGATTTGGACAAATCCAAAGTGAAATTTGGTAACCATGTAGTGCCTCTGTGTGAAACCATCCCATTAACAGCCACAGGTAGAAGAGCTTATACAAGTCAGTTGAATTCGTTTTATAAAACATCTACAACTTAAACTGGGTTAATTGTGGTTTTTTACACATCTGACATTTGTGAAATGAGTAGGTAGATGTATAGGCATTAATAAATACTGCTAGTTTTAGCTGTAGTATTATGGATAATGAAAATCTTTATACATCACAGTAAGTATATGTGCTCCTTACCTTCTGATATGGCATGAGGTTTGATGATGCAGCATGTGCAGTCTGTACAAAGAGCTGTGTTAGCGGGACCATGGCCAATTGTGGATGGGAAAAAAAATTCAAGCTCCTAATAAACAGAACAAACACAATAAATGTAGGTGAAAATATCTAACAGTGTGGAGCATGGGCACGTATGAACATGAGCATGTACTTTCGCTGCTGCAGCAAGTGAGTCAGAGCCGTGGCCAATGTTTCTGACGCCATCTGTTCCAAACTGGGCACGGGCACTCTGCGGTGCCTCCCTCCGTGCCACAGCCGGGTCTGTGGGTCCCACGAGCTTCCTCCAGGTAGACATGGCCTCATCACCCATCAGCTCCATGGCAACTACAGGCCCCGAGGTCGCAAACTGCACCAGGTTACTGCAAAACGAATTTTTCATTTAGAATGGCATATTTAGGCCAGCTGCATTATATGTGGCACAGAGTCACCACAAAGTCATCAGGATCATCTTCACGGGCTCAGTTAATGATACTGGCCGGCAATAGAAAATCTTCTATTGCTGTTTGCACTCGCTCAGAATTGGAAAATCATTTACAAGGGCACTCACTTGAAGATAGGCTTTGACTGATGTTCCACATAAAACTCTGCCGCTTCTTTCCTGTCATTCAAGAAAACCATAAACCAGGGAGTTAATAAGAGTTAATAAGTGACCAAATTATCTCAAGTAGTCAGTAAAACTCTGTGTGACAATCTAATGACAAAGACATTAACAAAGGTCAATAGTATTTATGAGTGCAATTGGTTTTGACTTTCTTAATAATAAAAAAATAAGACGGATCTGAGGTGACAGTACTTAAATAAAACGTTTTTTTCTTTACCACCACTGAGGACTTTGAGGTCGTGTCCTCAGATCTTTGGGCCAAATTATGGGAGTTTTAGCAGCATGCTGAGAGTTTACATAATAAACACTTCTACCTTTCTGGAAAGAGATTCTGTAAACTGGTTCTAATTATAGAGAAAGCTGAGACAACATTCTGGGAAATGAGTTGAATATATCAGGTTTATGAAATTAGTGATTTCAGAGGAATACCTGCGAAAGAACTGCAAAGAATAAATTAGAAAAAATTACAAACCTCAAAATTGCTAACATATTAGATATGGACCAGAATTAAGATCCTGCAAATATATCAGAATCTAGTGACACAAGTACAGGCAAATATCCTTCATTCATGATGATAGTCGAGGAATGTGGCAATATATACTTAAGGTCAAAAGTCCTCATTATATCAATTCACGTTTTAAAGACATTTACTGGTTCAACCAAGCAATTACACCACGAGCTAGAAATTAATTAAATGCTACCATTGACAGGCCCTTGCAAAGCCATATGTTCCTAATGAGTGTGAGACAGTCCATCTGTTTATGTGAGAATACTGGCACCACACAGCCTGTCTGCCTCTGTGACAAGAGTTTGTCTGATACTTCACCTGTAGTGTCATTAGACTCTGCCCAGTGGGACTTTTCCCTTACCAAGTGAGCTTTGTCATTTTGGCTTTGGTCACAATCAGGTTGGAGGAGTATATCATTTCAAGGACATCTCCGATCTTTGTAGCAACGTCTGGCTTTATCAAAGCAAGAGTCCTAGAGAAACAGGGAGAGAAGGAAAAATACGCCACATAAGGAGAGAAAATACATCAGGATGTGAAGGTCTCATATCTGATACTACACATAACCGGAGACAACTTTTCATCTGACATCTTGACGGAAACACTCCCGCTCTACAGTGATATAAATATATTTTGATTTCATATCATATTTACATGTTAATTTATCCATTATTTAACCAGGAAAGTCCCATCGAGGGTCAGGGAATCATGGTCAAGAGAGGCAGAAATTTTCAAATATGTATGGCAAACATGTAGGGATTACTAGTACTGTCTGTATTTTACCTCAATATACATTGTACAGAAGTGCTGTGCTGGTTGATTGGCTTTGGTTTATGTTTTATGAATTAATCATACATTATTAAGCCAGTTTTTGACTTTGTGATGAAAGTAATAAACAAAACAGGTTGCTTTGGTATTGTAGTCGAAAGGTAAGTATTGTAGAAGCAGCCCTTTAAAGAGTTATCGTTAATGAATATTGTTTACTTTGCAGTTGATCACAAAATAAATCTGTTTTACCATGCATCACTGACCAAACTGATCTAAGAATGTGAACAGACCATACATCAAACTATAATAGTAAAGGTTGATAACAGAGCAATTGCCCAAAATATGTTGCAGCCAATCAAAAAAATTCAATTGATTTCCAATCTCGCACCATTCTTGCATAGTACACTGAACAGAACATGTAAAAAATATTCGAAGAAAGATTATGAGTCAACCTTGAAAGGTTTCATTTCAAGTGGCATGTAACTGGAGGATATATGGATAATGTGGACTTAAAATAAACAAGCATACCTTTCTTTTTTGCTGCCAAGTTTGTTTGCTGTGTATAGATCCCCGTAGTCAGTCAGATTAAGCTGTCTTGACAAAACGTTCACTCGATTCCCAACAAACAGGTCCTCTTGATGGAGGTCGTCGTATACGGTCCTTCTCAAAAAGACTCGCTGGTTCTTTACATCAAACTACAGAAAACAAAATCATTGTTGATGGTTTAAAAAAAAATAATGAAGTACAAAATTCAGCAATAAACATGACATCTTGTAAATCTAAAATCTGTCTTATGCTGTCAGATGACATATATATTGTCTGGTGAACTTCCACTGTAAGTAACACATGTATTGTTGAATGCAGTAGTCACTATCTACCATTTCCACTGAGCCATCTTTGGGGTAGTAGAACAGTTGGTATAGCCGCAGGAGAGCAGCAATGGGGTCATACCACTCCACATTAAAAGCAAAGCGTTCCTCCTAGTAAAGTTAAAGACAAGATCAAAATCGGATTAAGGAAGGGCACAAAATATCTAATACACAGGTCTAAAAAGACATAAAGTAAGAAAAAACAGGAGGCTCTGACTCTGTAACAAATATGATTAAGATTTTATATGTTTACACCTCAGTCCCAGAAAGAAATGAAATCTTCTTTCACAATAATCTTAAATGAGAATAAGAAAAACACTGATTTGTGTGAGTCAACCATTTGAAATTGAAGAGATATTCCTGTCAGGGTAAACAGCTCCATGTTTTTTTTGTAGACTTACTCATCCTTTAAGTTTGTAAAACAGCCACATCAGTAATGTTTGGGAAGTTTTATTCCATTTACTATAATTCTCATATGCTATACATTGCTGTGAATTATTTTCAATGTATTGTTTTGGCATTTCATGTTTTTTAACGTGTCTTTTTGCCTCCTTAAGACTCATCAGTGCTGAAAATGTATTTCAGAGAATTGAAACTAGTACTTTTAGAAAATACTGAAGTAGACTTTTCAACCTAACAACCAACTTTACGTTCACAAAGCAATGACTAAACTTTCCCAAACTAAACGTACAACTGATGTGAATTGTGTTAGATTACATAAGAAATGTAGTGCAAGCTGATTTAAAGCATACAAAAACACCAGTATGTTCTTTAAAAAAAATGTTTTAATCAGCCTTCTTCAAATCAAAGAAATGCTATCAAATGACATTTGTTTGGTGACCGTTAACAATTTAAGAGGGATTAAGGAATTATCTGATATAAACACTTGTGTGATGACAGATCTGACATGATTTGTATTATCTACCAAAAACAATTCGGACTTGTGAGCACTGTCAGAGTGGCCTGTGTTTGGGTTCCGTCTCCGTCTGTACAGACAGTCACCATGGGAGCTCTAGTTTCCTGCCCCAGTCCAAAGTCACGCAATCAGGTGAATAGGTGACTTCATCCTGATCCTAGTGTGAGTAGGTGTGTGTCTGTGAAGGACAATGAGTGTCCACAGTGCTTCCTTGTATTCTGCCCATTGTTAACTTGAAAAAGCTCCAGCCCCTATGACCTTGACCCCGCAAATAAAATAAACAACGCCTCTCTCCTGCTCTACAAACACACAGGGTATGATGTAAACTCTCAGTATTTAGGTAATGATGGGTGAAGTTATCTTAATGAACTAACTGTTCAAGAATGAGATGTTGTGTCTAGCACACACATATTTACAACCTCTTGGAGATATGTTATGTTTTATCCTGTTCTATGTATCCATTATTACAGGACAGTCAGAATGAATGTACACTGAAGCCACTGCCTTGGCATCAGTGTCTTGCCAAAGGGCACTTCAGCAGAGCAGGCGCTCTTTGTGATTGTGTTTCTTCTTTCACTGAATCAGCCACATGTTTTCTTTTTGTCTACAAGTTCCAAAGACTATAAGTGTGTGCCTGCAAGCTAGCTAACTGAAACAGTTTGGTTCTTTACAGTGAAAACCATGGCCACCCTGACCAACATGCTGATATTGATAAACCATCCAGCTATAGAGTAGCCTAGAGTAATTTTAACTTATAAGCTGTAAACTAATAATATTAGCGTATCTGCTGTGTTATCCTGTTGTTGATATGCTAACATTAGCAAACAAGCTTCCGTGTAAGCACACCGCTGTTTCTCCCGGTATCGTATAGTTCACAAAGTACGTTCATACGATAATAGACGAGCAGTGATTGTTAAACTTACCATTTTCAGAAACTAGCGACTACTACACCACGATCTGTTGTCACGTTGCTAACGTTACCAGTAAGGCAAGCTCAAATCGTGGCAGCGGCAGATCGTAGAGGAACTTCCGGTGTCAACGGAAACTGCCACTGACGTGTGAAGGCGGTGTGGTGTGGTGTCACACTGTCTAAAAGGAGGCAGCTTCCTTTGATGCCACACTGTTTGGAGGCAGCTGTCACGGTTGCAACAAGTGTTTGGGAACTAAGGCAGATTATTGATCCACTTCATCATTAATATTAAAAACAACTGAGTTAATCATGCTCGTTGTATAAAAACCTTCAATTGAAAAATATATAAATCAACTCAGTAAATCACGTTCAGATAAACAGCTGAGCCATTAATAGTGGAATCAATTCAAGGATTTAAATACTGACACCACCTTGTTTCATCTGGTCTTGGAATAAAGTACAAAAAGTATCTTTATTAGAAGTACAAAACACCTCAAATCAGAAGAATGTTAGATTACAAAACTGCTGGTCTTATTTGTTTTATTTCCTTCATCCTCCTGTCTTCTATAAATCTTTTCTTGTAAAACGTGTCCTCGTGTGATTCACAGAAATTTAGTCAATGAACATTTCAAACGGGTGAAAACTGAAAACACTCATTTTATTACAACATGCACTTGAAACACAATACATTTTTGGAGAGAAACATGTTTATATTAAGTTTCTGCCTCGTCTTTCACTTCTTTTTCTTCACAGACGTCTTTCTCCTGAAAAACATAATCGTTTTAAGCGTCAGTTTGAGGGAAGTTGCTGCTGCTGGGTAGAAAAACACAATTCACTGTTTAATATCGGAAAACCTGAGGACTTCATGTTTTACTAACCAATGGTTCTAAGGCTGAATTAAAAAAAATCTGAAATTAAAATCTTACTTCTTTAATTTCAAATGATAACAGTAAAGGAGGGTTGTTTTTCCACATGAGTAGAATGTTCCTGACGGTGTGAAAATATGTTTTATGAATATCTATGTTTTTTGGGGGGTTGATTAGTTTTAACCAAAGGTGTATGCAATCGTGTATCTGGAAATACAGAATAAAGTAGGACAAAGCAGGACCAATGAGGACAAAGCAGGACCAAGGAAAGACATGAGCGAATGAGGCGATGAAGCACCTGGTTTGATTCATCCTCCCTCTCCTTCCTTCTCCTCTGCTCCATCTCCACCATGCTGTAGAAGTCGTTCTCGGCTCTGATGATCAGCTGATCAGGACTCTCCTCTCCCTCCTCCTGACCTCCTTCCTCCTCTTTGCTCTGCTCGGATCGACTCCTCTCCTTCAGGCGAATCTCTCTCTGCCGAGACTCCAGGATCTTTTCTCGCTTTGTCTCACGCTCAAACATCTGGAAATACAGAAACACAGTGATGCCTGAGAAGTTTCAGCTTTTTCCTATTTCACGGTGGAACCTCTGGGATGCTCCACAGGTGCTCCTGCTACAGTAACATCTGTAATTTACAGTAAACTGTCCAGAGCTTCACTCCCTGTGTTGTGAATTAAGCCGTTTTTGAAGCTGTAACAGTTTCATCACTTTTTCTCCGAGGCCACATCCACATGGGAATTTATCAAAAGATGTTTCCCCTCCTAAATTCTGCATCGAGAAGAGGGATTGGATCTGATGCAACTATCTTTCAATATAGTGAAAGTGTAACTGTAGATTTGAGTGTAGAGCACTTCAATGTGCTCTACAAAGGCAGCAAAATAAAACAGACCACAGCAATTAGGTATCACAAATATTAAAAGAAGATACGTTTTTAAAGATTAAATTCAACAAATTTAAAATGTCAGGTATAATCAGGAAAGGCTGTCTGATAAAGGTTTGTTCCAACAAGGGATTTAATTAATTTAAATTCACTGACCCAACTGACTCAGCTGACCCTTTAGCTTTTAATCTGGAACACCAGACGACCTCTGCCTGAGGATCTCATTGTACGTGCCAGCTCATAAAATAATAAAAGGTCTGATATGTAGCTTGAAGAAAAGCCATGGAGACCTTAACAGTTTTAATTACTAAAACATCAGGGGGTCAGTGTAAGGATGCTGTTTTAGTTAAGGCGTGATGAAATAAAAGTATGTAAAATCTAGTAAAATGTACTTTTAGCCTTGCTGTGTTGCTCAAGAGTTAAAATGCTGTCTAACCATACACAAAGGTTCCTTGTATCAGGTTTGATTCTAATCCAATAATAGACCAGCAGGTGGCAGTATTTGTTTGGTTATGTGGTCAGGTCCAATTAAAAACAATCTCACTTTTGTTTGCATTCAGCTGCATAAAGTTTCTGGACCTCCAGCTCTTAATCTCAGAAAGACAGCATACGAGGCTCTGTGGGTCTAACTGCCAGGTACAACTGCGTGTCATCAGCATAGAAATGAAATGAAACACCATGCTTGTTTATGATGTGATCCAGGGGGAGCATGAAAATAAAATTGGACCCAAAACCCAACCCTGGGGCACACCACTAAAGCGCCTCATGTAAACAAAGGTGCACACTTGGACCTCACAGGCCCAAACCTAAGTGTTCCCTCTAAAAATGACAGCACTGACATTGAGTTTCTGAACATCTTCACCCTAGACGCAGTTTTCCTAAAGCTAAGATTAGGGAATTAAACATGTATCTGCAGGTGTGTCAGTGTTTCTCACAGCAGCCAGTAGATTCTTCTCGTTCTTCTGGAGCGTCGACAGTCCAGAGCAGATTTCTAGCAGCGTGGCTTCGCCCTGCTGAGAACCACACGCCACCAAACGCCCGTTATCCTGAATGCATAGGCTGTTCAGAGCCTTGTCACACACCTAAGGACAACCAGGGACAACAACGAACAACAACATTAATAACAAACAACAACATTAACAACAAACAACAATGATATTTACTTTTTATGGGGTAGATAAGAGCACCTTGAGACTGAGTGTGGGGTCGTTCTGTTTGAAAAGGATGTCCCAGACGTCCAAGACACCGTCCATCTTTACTGTGAAGAAGACAGAGGGTCTGACTGGACTCCAGCAGGCATCTGTCAGGAACGACATCTGATATCTGAGGAAACAAAACTGGATGTTAAAATCTGGTCTAAGTTTGACCCAAACTGAGCAGAAGGTAGAGTGGAGGGTCTGAGTCCTACTTGGTCCACATGATGGATGATTCCTTAATGTCCTCAGACCAGATTCGAGCCGTCCAGTCCCCCACGGTGAGGAAGTTCTTGGGAAAGAAGGGATTCCTCTGCAGGGCGTAGATGGGTCCGTGGTGACCATCGTACGTACAAACAATTTTCTCCGCCGGTGTCTTTGCCTTCCTGTTACAGGAGACGACGATACCCTGCTCTGTCCCCACCATGAACTTAGTGGGCTGCAAAGACATAGGACAGAGTAACAAAGACAGAAACACAGGGTCTGAGATGAAACTGCTAAACCTTTTTTTTCCTGTTTCTTTTAAGCTATAAGGACTTTTCTCTTTTTTCAAATCTTTTCTGGGTGTTGGTAAAACCAAGAAAATCTAAGTTATCCATTATTGTGTTTTTGTCTGCATTATCTTTCTTTATTTTTGGAATATTTACATTTACAAAACATTTATTGGATATGTTTACCATTTTATTTACATCATAAATGTCTGAATTGTTTTTGATTATATTGCATCAATAACTTATTCCTCTACTTTCTGATGACAGCTGCTTTTGATTGCTCTGTGTGATAAATAGATATTGCATTCCTTTGAATCTTTATGTTCTAACTTGGCAGAAATCCCATCACTTTCTCAATGAGATCTACAACCATCATATTCATTTACAGCTGGAACTAATCTCAGTGTACAGTACATTGGTGGATCCTGGGCAGCGGCCAATCTCAGGGCCAACATACAGAGAACAACTGAACTAACTAAAAACAACCATTCACTCTTATCTTCTTACCTAACCCTATTCTCTTTGTCCTTGGTCTGTGGGAGAAACTCCACACAGAAGGAATCCGGCCGAATCAGGATTTGAACCAAGAACCTTCTTGCTGTGAAGCAACAGTGCTAAAGGACAGAGTACATGGGGGCCTTGTCACATCTTGAGCTCCATGCTGGGTAGAATAACAGAAACTCACCATGGTGGCTTCAAATTCCAGTGAGACGGCTCCTAAAGCCCGATTTAGGTTCCCCTCCCTGCCCAGGTCCAGAACCAGACGCTCTGTGGGCTCACTCAACTTGCGAACATCCCACCACAGTACCTGACGGATAGAGGAGGAAGTATTTTTTAAAGATAAGTTCCCTGGTCCTATTTAGGCTTCTTCAGCCTGATATGCTTATTCAAACAATCATAAGTCTACCTGTCCATCCGTGGAGGCAGAAAATGCATCAGTTCCAGTCTTGGACTGCAGCCAGACGACTTTGTAGACCGGGTCCCTGTGACTCTGCTCCACAGAGGAAAACTCCACAGGCTGGCTGCCTCTCCGGGTGTCCCAGTAAGCTAAAACCAACACAGTTGCATCTTTATAAAACTTGTCACAGACAGAAAATCACTGCCTGTCAGTCTGGACCTGAACGTACCGATCTGCCCATTGAAGCTGCCTCCTACCAGAGTGTGTGAATCTTTGGGATTATAATCCAGACAGATAAGTGGAGATGTCGGCTTGAGTGTCATCTCTGGTCTGTTTGGGTTCTCTGAAACATACATCATTCATTTGTGAACAGACTGAAATCTGTGGTGCTTTTGAATTCAGCTGCTTTCTCACCCACCAATGTCCCAGATGTAGGAGTCCAGGCTCATGTCTTTGGACGTTTTCTGGAACTCGAGGCAGGAGTAGGCGGCTGCCAGCTTTCTGCCGCTGTCCGGATGCCATGACAGACCAGTAATGGTACGTTTCACCTCATTAGGATCTCTGTAGGCACAAAGGAGAGGGATTGCAATGAACAAAACAACCTCAGTGATCAATCAGTCACCGTCTGTACATCAATTTGTTGAGAGTTGCACCTAAAAACGTTGATGGTCTTGGCGGAGGGTGGCTCCTGAATTTCCTCCTCCTCCTCCTCCTCCTCCAGGTACTCCTGGTAGATGTCCACAGCATTGTTCTGTCTGATGCAGTGCTCCATTACCTGCACCAAACCAGGACATTACATGGTGAAATCATACAGTGACATCACAGCCGTAGACACGTTCCTCTCATCTGCTGACAGCCACTTTACGCACAGTGAAAGTGAATAAGAGCAAAGCAATGAGGATTCAATGTGGACTGAGGTGAATGTGAATTGATATGGACGGGGTGGGCTGAGATAAAGTGGGTGGATGTGGACTGAAGTGAACTGGGTGGATGTGGATTGATGCGGACTGAGGTGGACTGAGGTAAAGTGGGTGGATGAGGACTGATGTGGACTGAGGTAAAGTGGGTGGATGTGGACTGATGCGGACTGAGGTGGACTGAGGTAAAGTGGGTGGATGAGGACTGATGTGGACTGAGGTAAAGTGGGTGGATGTGGACTGATGCGGACTGAGGTGGACTGAGGTAAAATCGGTGGATGAGGACTGTTGTTGACTGAGGTAGAGTGGGTGGATGTGGACTGATGCAGACTGAAGTGGACTGAGGTAAAGTGGGTGGATATGGACTGAAGTGAACTTGTTAGATGTGGACTGATGCAGACTGTGGTGGACTGAGGTAAAGTGGATGGATTTGGACTGATGTGGACTGAGTTGAATGTGGATCTTACACTGGCCAGCTGCAGGACGCTGTTGCTGTAGCCCTCATCTTTTTCCACCTTCTTCCTGAAACGGATGGTTTGCTCCATCTCCTCAGGGTTGACATCTTTGGGCCAGCCCCCCTCCACATGATTAATCCCACAGCTGTTGGACTCAAAGCGCTCCGTGTTCACCTGTAGAATTGTACTACTTAATACAGATGTAATCACCTATCATTTGAAGGACATTAATTAATCTCTCCAGGGGTTGACCGGCCATGTCTAGTCACTACTGGTGTTTCCCTGGGCTCTGTCCTGGGGCCCATTCTGTTTATAATCTACATACCTCCTCTCTGCATATCTTCTGTAAATTGAACAATAAGGATGGATGACACCCAGCCCTACCTGTCCACCAGACCTATTCCACACTTTCTGAAACTCAACAGTGATAAAACCCTTGGTTCTCCTTATTGGCACCAAATCCACCTGAACAAATCAGAACGTGTTTCAGACGAGTGTGTCTGTCCCACAGTGAGTCTCACCTGGTGCTCTGACATGTCGCAGCCCACCTGCTGGGCCTGCTCTCTGGGGGTTTTCAGGATGAACTCCTGACCCAGACTCGGGTCCGGGAGTACGTCCACCAGCAGCTCAGCAGGCCGGTCCGAGAACAGACACTGGCGGCCGAGCTCCCCGCGGAGCTTCGTGTAGACATGGACGATCTCCATGGAATCTCTGGTACCGATCCTCTGGTCCACTGGTCCACCGTGACCCGCGGGAATGCTGTGCTCCGTTTCTATAGTAACGGTGGCGAAAAACCGAGATGCGTTCATGACCCACTGTAACGCTCCGTTCAAGATGTGGAAATACAACTCAACTAATGAAAAAGCTGTAATATAAATCAAGGGTTGTATATAAATAACAACAAACATACTGTAGCATCCGTACATGTTAGGCTCCGTTAGTAACATGTACATATAATATAAAAAAAGTAGATGAGTAAAGAAAATGTCACATTAGGGAAAAGCCCGACTGGAAGGTGCTGTGTTCTTGTTCACGTGGTGATTTCACATGTCAGTGAGAGAAGTATAAAGTCACAACGATTCAGTCATTCACGAGCTGAATTATATTATGATACAACACTGTTCGTCTTCCGCATGCGTCACAACATTGTGTAATGCGACATCTAGCGGTGATACAGTGCAAAAGTTAAGAGCGGAATTGCCTCAATAATTTAAAGTTTCGAGCCGCTGTAAACGCACCATTTCACCGTCCTCTGTAACCCGGAACAACAACAGTTTACAGAGCGACCTCGTGTGTGTATCCATCTCACTGTAAGGAGTGTGTGTTTGTCAGTATTCTGTGTTATAAAAATAGTTACAACCTAGACAGACGCAGATAAAACCGGTGTTTCTCTATGGCTTCACGTCTGAGAGCTGACATGGCTGATAATCAACCTGTGATTCTGGATGGAGGACTAGCGACTGAACTGGAGGCACAAGGAATACAATTACAGGTACAGCTTACTGCTCCATACATAAACACCGGTGTCTAACCCCCCAGCCAGCAGGGATTTCACATTTAAATATGTATGATCTTATTATGCAGGTAGGCTGCAGTGCACAGGTTCATATTTATAACCAGCTAGTTTATGTTATTAGGCCAAAAATATCTCTATGCATTTTAGTACACTTACACGACGTTGTCAGACTCACAATTCTAGTCAGAATTATCAATTAATTGATTATTAATAATCAGAACTGCCCGACCAAAAATGTTGTGGGCGGGGCTAAATTCGTCTGGCATCCAGGCTATCAGATAAAGGTTCATCTTTATAAATTCAAATGTAGGATAATGCCCTTTGTATTCCTGCTGAGGTGACCAAGTGAACACTGTTGGAACTAACTGATCATACTGATATGGCATAAAGCTGTGTTTCAATGGAAATAGTAGAATGACATTTTTAAAAGAGCTATTCTCTAAAGTGTAAATCTGATTTAGGAGCATTAGAAGTTAGAATGTTAATATTAAAACTTCTAAATGATTTTAAAATATCTGAATGAACTGTGTAAATATTGATAAGAAAAGGTAGCTGAGCTGTAGAGTACCAGTAAAAGTACTCACTCTGCAGTCAGAATGGCTCTGTCAGTGCTTTATTATTGAAAATTAAAAATTAAAAAATGCTACTTTTTAATGCTATTTCCTGCAGTACAACTACTATTACTCTTTAAAGCAACTACAGCTGCTGAAATTTGTTTAATGGAGACAAGATATAAAGTAATACAAAATTGAAATGTCAAGTATGATGCTGAGCCACTTATTCTTTACTTAGCTTCAGTAACCAAGCAAGTACAAAGTAGTAACTTTTCAACTCTCTGATACATAGCTTCATGCGTCGAGTGATACAGGTTCAAAGGTTGTTTATATGCAAGTAGATATGGCTGGGCAATAAACAATATCATAAATTATATCAGTAGCAATATAACAAAGGTTCAATACATCAATACAATTCTTATGCACAGTGGGGAGGTATAATAAATCATTGATCGACCTCAGATTTGTAAAATATTTTGGCTGTTTGTCAAGTTTTTGTCATTCTCTGCTCATAAAGAATGACAGAAGTCGCTTTGGATAAAAGTGTCAGCTAAATAAAATGTAATGTAATAAAGAAGAGCTGAAAACCACAACCTTCACTCTAGGGCAAAATTCCGTCTAAAAATTTAAGAGAACTAAGTCATTTGTTTGACTGATATGAACAGTTTTAACTTGATATAATTTCTGCCCATATCGCCCAGCACTACACACCAAGAAATCCAACTCTGTATATAAAAAAAGGGATTAATAGTTTTATATCATCAGTGGTTTAAGATATAGACTTATGTTTCTTGTGTGTCTCACACATAGGGAGATCCTTTGTGGAGTGCCAGACTGTTGCACACTAATCCCCAGGCCATAAGAGAGGCTCATTACAGGTGGGTCCACAGGAAATAGAGCGGTAGCAGAGTCAGTAGAATAGAGGTGTATAAATAATAATCAACTGTAGAAACAATGTGTTTTCTATTTCTATTTTACTACAGTTTCCTGCGCAGTGGAGCTGATGTTATCACCACAGCCACATACCAGGCAAGTATCCCAGGGTTCGTCACTCACATGGACGTGAGCTCTGAATGTGCCAGAGAGCTGTTGATGTCTGGTGTTCACCTGGCCAAAGAGTCCGTGAAGAGATTTGTCTCTGAGAGCCCTGCAACAGGTACAGACTAAGACACTCGGAAATCCTCTGAGCTGTGTGCTATTTGAATGTTGTGATTTGTTTATCTCCTCAGAGCAAAGATGTCCCCTGGTGGCCGGCTCTGTTGGACCATATGGGGCTTTTCTGCACAATGGTTCAGAGTACACTGGGGCGTATGCAGAGAAGATGAGTATTGAGGCGAGTGGTTCTTCTTGCTGTGCTCATACTGGTTCATTTAAAGTCATTACGGATGCCGTGTGAAGTTGAAACATACAGGACCTGAATGGTACCTACACTAGTGCATAGCTCCCCCTTCACACGATTGTCTAGTTCTTATAGTAGAAATAAAAGAAAAGAGAATCGGTCCTACGTGTTTTATTTGTCATAAAGCATGGTTAAAGAAAGTGCAACACATTTCCTGGATCTGCGCGTATATTATGTTATACAGGAAGTGACCGACATAAATGATGTCAACACAGCATCTGAAGACCTGTTTCACATTTCTCACACATATGTCACCACCAAACATTAGGGGTCAGTAGGAACTAGTTAACTTCAAAAACATAAAGTGATTTAGGGTGCTGAAAGACCAACATTAAAACAAAGAGTAGAAATAAATTCTTAAACAATTGGCACAATAAATTTAAACAAACATACTGGTGCATAGCAACATGTTCTCAAACAAAGGGATTTCCTTGGATACAGCCACACCTTAAACAATCTCCCCTTCACACCTCCTCCCCTTGCCCAGACCCTGACAACAACCCTGACCTCACACAATGGGCCTAATTCTTTCTTGAGATTCATTAACAGGGTTCCTCCCAGGCCCAGGCCCCTTCCAACAAGTTTCATTTATTCTGTATTTTTGATTTTAACCTCTTTGGTAGAGGTGACTGTAACTTGATACTAGTGTAATTAACTTGATTTTAAGAATCTCAGGATTTCTTTTTCCCCCAAAGGAACTTAAAGAATGGCATCGGCCACAGATTGGTTGCCTAGCAGCAGCAGGAGCTGACCTCATTGCTTTTGAGACAATCCCAAGTATCAAAGAGGCAGAGGCTCTGGTGGAGCTTCTCAGAGAGTTTCCCAACACCAACGCCTGGCTCTCCTTCTCCTGTAAGGTAACCTTGTACATGAAGAGTATAAAATTAATGTTGATCCATTAGAGTTTTAAAGTGACTCACGGTCTGTACAAATACTCTCAGGATGGGAGGTGTATATCAGACGGCAGCCCGTTCACAGACGCAGTGAAGATTGCTAACAGATCCCTACAACTGGTCGCTGTAGGAGTCAACTGCTGCTCTCCAGGACTGGTGGAGCAGCTGCTGGACTCTGCAGGCTCCCTGCTGAGCCCAGATATGAGCTGGGTGGTGTACCCCAACAGTGGAGAGGAGTGGGACACAGAGCAGGGGTGAGTCCGAAGTCATGAGCTGTGTCTCAATTCAGGGGCTGCATTTAAAGACTGATTCCGTCTCCGCGGCAAGACTGTCTCATTTTAAAGGCTCCTTCAAATGCAGCTGAGAAATGAATCCTAACATCCAAAAGAAATAAAGGATCCTTCACGGCCCAACCTATCCCAGGATTCATTGGGCTTCAGTGACAAACCATTTTCAAAGAGGTAATGGGACTGGCAAGCGATGATCCTGATACTCAAGCACGTTAGGATCAGGCTCTATCTCCCTGGAACAGTTCACAGTACACGTGTTAAAAAAACAAGGGGCATTAAAATGATTTCGTAATGTTCAACTCCAGCTCTGTTGCTAGGCAACCATATCCTTTTCTGTAGACCAGACCGTCTCATCAGTGGGGCCCACGGAGGAGGTAATCTTTTTACGCCAAGTAGACACATCCCCGAAGGATGCAGCCCCTGAATTTGAACAGCTATGACGTTTTAATAATAAGGTCACAGCTTTAACAGCCTCTGTATTTTTATCAACAGATGTGACATAATGTCAAACGCATATAGAGATTAAGGAAAAATTGGGCTCTTGTGTAAAGGCAATGTTTTCCTCACCACCATAGTAGCTAATTACCCCTGTATCAGTCAGTCTGCGTTTTAACATTTCATCTATTGATTGAAAACAGATCCCAAACCAAGAATCTCTTTCCATTTGGTGGATAAGAGACTGAGAATCTCTCCATGAAAATAATACAGCATCTTACAACAGGATAGTCAGGAAATCCATTAAAGGAAACCTGAGATACATAGATAATGTTAGTGAGGCTGCTCTCTGACTTGTTTACTTATTTTAACTCATTTGTACCCAACCATGCTCTTTGCGGCTTCATATTTAGGATAATAGAGAGTAAAATATTTCATGATTCTATGTATCAGAATATAGTTGAAATCAAATGATCAGAAGAAATCTAATTTAACTGAGGCCGGTGACTTTCCAATGAAAAATCCTATATATCGTTCAGATTTCTTTCAGTCTGTCTTTCGATTTTCTTGACTAGATTCCATCCAATCTACTTTCAACTTGCTTGGTGTGTTAACATAAAGTCTTTTTAAATTTTTTATTCGAAACAAAATTAAAAAAAAAACAGACTTGAGGCAGATAGTGCAGTAACCAGCGACGTCTCAGAATGTGGATTTGTGAGGATGTGAATGGCAGCAATTTCCCTTAGACTTTTAAAAACAATGCCACACACTAACAGACACATATTCACGAACCACAATTTGCCTCATAGGGCTCAACAATCTGTACAAGGTGCGATATCCTCTGTCTTAAAACTTTGACTAGGGTTAAGAAAAACATACTTTTAGTTACTATACATACAATTTTACTTTTCCAATGTGCACAGAGGCACACAACAACATCTGTTTCTTTTTCCCTACAAAGGTGGATGACTCCAGGAAAAGCATCAGCATCAATACTTGAACTCAGTCATACATGGATGAGGCAAGGTGCCTTCTTAATAGGTAAGAAGAACTTTGTTCTCTTCTCTTTTGTCTTTTAAACTTCTCCGAACTGCAATTACTCCACTAAACAAGCCCCATGGCATATTTGCACTATTGCACGTAATTGCACTACTGTTTTTTCTTCAGCTGTATATATATATTTAGATATATATTTATTTTCTATTTTAAATTTTTGATATTCTATTTTATACTATTTTATTCAAATTTCGTTTTTTTTTGTTATTAATTCTTGAGCATTGTTAGAAGAGAGCCAGCGACTGCTTAATGTTATCACTGTGCATTTGATGATAAATTCTTGAATCTTGAATCTTTGCATCAGTCTTTCACTCTGAAGAGCTTCTCTCTCTCTCTCTCTCTGTCCATTAGGAGGCTGCTGCCGTATTGGTCCTGCTCACATTAAAGACTTACGACAACATTTAAAAGGAAGTTGTACCTCTGCAGCCTCTGCAGAGTGACTGGACTGAAACTGTAACAGTGATTGTGACAAAGACAAAGAAGTCTGTTCTGGGAGTTTGTAAAAACCTTCATTTATTGTAAAATAAATTAAATATACCACTACATCAAAACCAGTTGGGAAAACGATGACATCTGTATTGGGACAAAGACATAGAACTTCTTGGTAAAAGTGTAAGAATAAATTAAATGTTTACATAAACAGAAAAAATAAAACCATGTAGTCGTTCACATTTTGTGTCAAGGTGCGTGAAGGATTCCACCTTCACTTCTGTACAGAATCCCGTCTTTTAAAAACTGGAAGGGTCTATGCAACCATCTCAATGAAGGTTTCACTAAGCACAACAGCTGCTTTAACAACGTTTGGGACTGAACGGAATATCCACTGATCTAACCACTGTACGTCAGGCAGAAAACAAGCCCACTCACTGTACCTCTACAATGGAATATGAAGGGATGATCTTTGATCTGAATTCACAGCTAAATATGTCATTGTCATGTTTCCTAAGACAGCATGAGCTGAATATAATGTGCTCTAATACAGTATCAAAGCAGGGAGGTAAAGACAATGTGACTGAAACATAACTTAACACAAAGAAAAGGGTTTGATCGAATGAAAATAATCTTGTAGTGTGACTGTCACATGGGAATGTAAATACACAGGTGGACAAAATAAAAGTAACACCTTCCAGTGCTGTAGCCCTGTGATACTCATGCTTTAAGAAGTGTTGATTCACTGATCTTCATTTTTAAGGGTTCAATGCTTGGGTCAGGAGATATCTACTGTCTCTATTTAACACTGAAGTATTCTTCTGTTTGCAATGCGTCACCAGGATTTTAAAGAAGGTCTGCACTATTTGAAACTGATGCTTAAGCATCCAGACAGCAACCATCTGTCCTCCATGGGGCTGCAAGGTGTCGTCCGCCGCTTCGAAAGTCAGACAGTAATAGTGCAATCGATTTAAAACGGCTCACAGGTGTAGCTAATTGTGTAACTTTGACTTGCATATGGTTGCTGGTGCATCAGTCCCCAGTTTGCAGACCCTCACCAACACTAGCTTCCACAGAATATTTGATTAAATTCAATGCAAACTAGGTTAAAACTTCAAGCTGACAGCTGAGTTGAATCTAAATCTAAAGTTAATACTAAAAGAAGAGAAGTCTGGTGTTATTTTGTATTCTTCTTGTTAAGAACAAATCCCAACATTTATCCTCCGAACAAGAAATGCTTGTGTATCCAGAACTCATGCCCTTTTACACAGAACTCTATTATTGCTCAGATATTATAAACGCTAGTTCATTATAACAAACTTATAAATCGTAGTTTATTTTTCCATAATGCTGTGGGGGGGATAACCGCAAGAGCCTTAATTGTATTAATCCACTTCTGTTTAAATATAGTTTGATTAGAAACTGCAAGGCCCAGTGGTGTTAGGACATTACGTTTTGAAACCATATATTAGGGTTGCATTTTTAAACATTAACATCCTCTGTATGAACTTATGGGTTTTGAGTTCAGTGCCACAAACGGGGTAGAGAAGCCAGAACGTACAGACAGATGGACTGATATTGTTTTTTGTTTTACATATATTGACGATAAACTACAGAAAAACTCTAGACTTTTTCTGTAACTGTATCTTAAGGGTACAGAATTGTGTTATTTCGTCCTCCCGTGTTTGTCCCGCGGAGACTTTTCAGTCTGTGATGTCTTCTTGGAGGTCGCTGTCAGGGGAGCTCTTCTGTCTGTACTCTGTGGTGTTGGACAGGCGTTTCCAGCTTGTGTCTTTCTGACTTCCCATACTGTGCGAGCGTCCCAGGTGGGCCAGGCGTTTACTCGACGTACTCTCCTCCGTGTCCTCTGGGACGTGTCCGTGGGCCCGCTCCGTGCTGGAGGGGTGAAAGTCGTGGCGCAGGTTCTCCAGATTCATTGCCCAGGGGCCGAGCTTCTGCCAGTTCACCCTCTGGAACGCCATGATGCAGTGCAGGTTGCCACCCACCTGTGTGCCAGGGAGAGTCTATTAGTTGTATCCTTCATGTGTTTACTTAAAGAACAAACTTTTTAAAACAACAGATGTGAGGGGAGGAACCTTTTTGGTTTTGCGCTGCTGGATCCCCCTCTCTGTGTGACGAATGTCCAGGTATTCTGGGTTCTGTGTGTTGAGGTCAGTCACAATGTCCAGCCACCTGAAAAGAGTGGTTTCATGGTAAAGAGCGTTAGGGTGACCGCCTACTTTGCTCCGCCAACAGGATTTTTGGAGGTTGTGGTAGACATTACAGCTAGCTCTATCGATAAGAAACATCACTTTTACACTTGGCTTTTATAGGATTTTATAACCTCGTTTCACAATCTCATAGCTTGTGGTAAGTCTACCTTGGATAGTTACAATATTAGGGCTGGTAATCAGAATCTGTTCTCAGAAAATGTATGGGATTTTTTTCTTTCCAGAACCATACTGCTGTTGAGCTATGTTCAACTCAACAACAGTGCTGATAAACTTCAGCAGAGACTGAGGAGAAACCGAGCTTACTTTTTACAATGAATAGCTGGGTGTTTCCTGCTGGGCTCTCCGATGAGGATCCAGTGCTCCATTTCATTTGTGGGTAGAGGGCCCCTTTGCACAACAGAGAACAACTTGTCTGTTTTAAAAACTGATATTCATACAGTGTTTATACAGTCAAACAGTTAAACAACTATATAACATCAAATTCAAAGGTTGAGAAACAGATCAAAGTTCATAAAATATAGAGCTCAGACAATTCAAGGAGAGAGAGGCTTGACTGTGAGAACATTTCTCAATTGTGTTGACAGCAGAGCAAGTGGTCTCTTGCACACATGCAGACAGCACGTGACGATTTCAATGACCAATGTCTATTAATTTCCATAAACTTTCCAGGTCTGTTTTTTTCAGTCTTTTTTCTGTAACTTCGGAGCCATCAGGAGAGAACTGGGTACACGAGCGGTGCACAGACAAAGCATGAAGGCACTTCGCAGAAGTCTAAGCGAGGGGCAAATCACTCTTGTATGAGAGAAATTATATATCTGCAAACTCAATATGCTCAATGGAAGAACTGCATAGGTCCTCAAGCAGACAAATTTCATGAGGGGCTGCTGCATTTAATCACTAACCTCTGCCGGCTGACACTCTTAACAACACATATAGCCATATAGAACACTCATAGCTAACATGACAGGCAGATATGGCTACCATAAACCACTGTGTCCCTGTCTGAAACATCAGACAGAATAAGCTACAGCCGTGTCTGTGCCACCACCGTGGACAATCCCTCAGCCCAAGGAGAGCACTGCGCAGTGAGACAGTCGGAAATTAATCTAATGCCCCCAGACACATTGCCCGATGGATCTGGAGCATGATGACAGAGCTCAGTGAACAAGGGGTTCCAGCTTAAGCTCAATAAATATGATCAAGCTGTGTAGAACAGAACCTGCAGGACTTGGATTGGAGGGTTGTGGGTCCGCCTACACCGTCCTTATGGGACACGGCTGGATGAGTGGGCCGAGTTGGTTCCATAGATGGGGAATTGACCAAACCAGTCTGCTCAGCTTCATCCAAATCCCCAAATTGTCCATTTGAGACATTGGTAGATGGCAGCTTGTTCTATGTCCAGGTCAACTCCGAAACAAAGTCTGGGAACATAGGCAAGAGGTTCTTCACCAATGTCGGCTCAGAAGGAAAAGCCACAACACAACCAATTTGTCAGCTGCATGGCAGCATTGAGAGTTCAACAATGTGTAATTTTGGCTTACTGACCCAGTAGCAGCAGTATACTGGTCCAAAGTCTCCTGTTGATGTAATGATCTTCATGATGAGCAGTTAGCTCAGGTTGTGGTTGGGTATCGCTCACCATGGAATCAGGCTCAAGCTTAAATAACCCCTCGACAACTAACTAACTTCGATCTGGAAGTAGCTATTGTTGAGAGATGTATATAAGTGCAGGTGGGACCTCAAAGACACTATCATAGGTCACTCAGGGACATAATATACCATACTTTATGTGTTGTACTAAGTGAGGGGCAAAACAACTAATTGATGATTCACAAAACTAATCAACACTCTAATGACAATAATCAAAGGTGGACCTACCTGTAAGCTTTTGCTGCTTTGAGTGGTGTAGCTTCAAAGCCCACAGGGCAGAAGTAGTGGTTCTGGCAGTGGTAAATGTAGGCCATGGACTCATCCTTCAGCCCTTGGGTCAGCTTCATCAACGCTCCTTCCGCTGAAAAGATTAGACAAGTTATTACTTGTTTAAGCTTTAACCAGATATATAACGGGGGGGAAGCTGTGGGACTAACCTGTTTCTCCTGCAGTCTTGTGTTTTCCATGGGGTTTGTACAGAATGTAGGAGCAGCCTCGCATTCTGAAGTTTTCGTTGATTTGTCTGAACCACCTGTAAGATCAAATGCATGGATTAAGGAGTTGGGTATGTTTCCTGAGATGGAGTGGATATTTTAAAAGGGCAAAGGAGACGTTGTGTACCGCATTAGAGTAGCGTTTCCGGTGAAAGGACCAAACTTTATTTCTTCAAAAGGCGGCAGAAAGCCAAGAATATGCAGAGCCTCCTCCTGAGAGATGGGTGGGAGACTGGCAACACAAATAATGGTGCACATATTAATAAGCAACTGCAACTTCAGCGCAACAGAAAATATGCAAATCATCTCACATGATACCAGTTGAAAAGGAATCCAATCCAGAACAATAGAACAGAACAACCGGTTTCAGATCACGCTGGTTTCGATCTGTCGCATCAGCAGTTGTTTGACGGGTTCTACATTTTTGGACTGAAAGACAGGAGTGTTCTGGCATCTGAGGGAACAGCTGTTGATCTGGAACTGGAGTAACAAGAACTGGCTCATGTCCATGGTGCATTTAATTGCCTTTTTTTCATCGTGTACACTGACAGCTGCAGAAGGTGTAGGGACGACAGTTACCATGTCAGACTCTCAGGGAACACTGTGTTGCTATCTCCTTCAGATCCAGAGCAAGAGATTGTCTGTGCTCTTTCTGCTTTTTAACTGGTCCGATGACAACATTTTTAGAGTTGAATGTATCCAATTCAAAAAACATATTGCTAATATTAGAAACACGCAATAAACAACATTTTTGTTTCTGTTGCATGTTAGAGACAGAATCAACTCGCCTGCTCGCTGGTGAATTCTGCGGAGAATCTCCTGCTGTGAACAGGGGTTAATTAGGAAATTATCAGATGTTTATTACCAGGGGGCTGGACAGAGGCTCTAACTTGGCCATTTCTCACCTTCAAGAAGTTATCCGAAGTTTTGTGC
>NC_084953.1:21228867-21236367 GCF_949316205.1 Platichthys flesus | reverse complement strand
CTAAATGAAATTGTTAATTTACACCCAAATCTTAATAAATCGTTCTTAGCAATCTGTACAAGGTGCAGCATCCACTGTTCTTAATCGTCAACTAGGGTCAGGAAAAACCTCCCCCCAAAAAGTATAACTTCTGATCACCCCAGAGACGACAACACTGTGTACCCACAGGTACAATCCAGCTCGAAAATCACAACTTTGACCATTGTGTTGGGTTTGTTACACATGACCACCGTCTCTACAGCCACGGTGCTCATGCAACCCTTTCCTTGAAATATGCAAGTAGTTACAGTAATCAAATGCAGACTCTGGTTAAGAACTGGGCCTCAATCTTAAGTTGCATTTGCCTCATTCATGCTTCCAGTCTGGTACTCAGGTGCAACATCAACCTCTTTTACTGTTTATGTGGCAGGTGAAGGTGAAACAAACAGATGTCTCACCTAAACAAGCTTCAACCAACAAGATCAACTTTGCTGCATAATAGTTGAAGCCATCTACAGAGAGTCGGTTCCCTTCATGTTGATACAAGAAAACTTTTGAGGGCATTACAGAATATGAACATGGATTCAATAAGTACTTCTCTCAAACTGAAAGACCAGGCTCTTGAAAAGTTAGAGGAAAAAAGCAATACTTCTAACCCTTACATTGAAAATATAAAGACGCATTTATTGTGGCCTACCTCGTGAGCCCCCCCTACAGAACCCGTAAAGTGGGAATGTGGAAGTTCTCCTGTTATTAGAAATTCTCTGCAAATAATTCCCTGGTCTCAGTGGCACCCATAACAATTGTGATTGGTGAAAGAAATACAAACAAACCATTTTATGAGAAACATAATCAGCGGCTGGATTATATTCAGTGGCAATGCTCTTTTAAGTTTTTTTGATGAATGAATGCAGCGCTACATATATAAGCAGTGCTGGAGTCCCCGGGGGAGGAGGAGGTTGTGATGGGTGGTGATAGTAAAAAGCACAGGACTGTCACACCAGTGACGGGGTTTGTATCCACATTCCTGTCTGTGGTTAGGTGGAGGTGGCTAGGGGGGGAAACACGTGTCTGGAGTCAGCACTTTTTCTCTTTCATAAGAGATTGCTATCGTTTCCTGACCTCAACCAAGGTCTGTGAGTGCCTCATAAAACAACAATGAAAAGTATAGTTACCAGTGGATAATGTACTTTATTTTACAAATACACAGTTTGTGAATAATTTATATGCTGGATTTTTTGGTATAAAATAGTAGAACATTTTAATAATATGCCTTTGTGTTACTGCTAATATATATATATATATACCACATGACACAAACACACACACGTGGATGGAAACCATTCATTCCTCGCCTGCCCCCTCCTCCCCTCCACCTTCACTCTCTGGATTGTATTGAAAAGCACCTGACTCCCACCAGCATAATGTTCTTTGTGATATAACTGTAAAAGCACTAAGTCGACAAAGAATGCTAATGATTTTTAAGCCAAATCCATCCTTCATAAAGCGTTTTTTTATTTCTCCCTCTCCTCGTGCCTTTGAACTACACAGAACTATGCATGGGCGGAGTGGAAGTAGACGAGTAGACGACACACACACACACAGGGGGGGGCGTTTACTACAGCCAGACACACCGTCAGGAATGTGTAGTGGAGTCTGAGCATGAGTAAGGGTCTTAAGATCCCAAACATCACATCACCTTCTTCTCTCAGCTCATTCCCAGCTCATGATGCTGACAGCAGCACCCTACACTCGACTATGGGAGATTTATTTAATCCCATAGAGGTTTAACAGATATGTACAGTAACCAGGTAACACTGCACCTTTGTCCGGCCTCAACCTCTGTGCCGTATAGTAAAATGGACTCTTGAAGAAATTATAAAGCCAATCTGAAAAAATTGTACTAAAACACGGTGTGAATCAAGACCGGAAAAAAACTGATGTTAAATCCTCAATCCAATGGCTTCACGAGATCCGGACTTTAACCCTTTCCATTGCATTTTACACAAGAGGCTTAATCCAGACGACACAGTAAACGGGTGTTTCAAAAGAAATTATTACAAAAGCTCCTTGTTTCTTTTTCTGCCGAATTTCGTTTTCTGCTTAGATTCGAATACACACACATATTACATTGACTTTCTGTAGATTTTCTCTAACCTTTAAGGCTCAGTCCGTAGAATTTAGTGATATCTAGTGGTGAAGATTTATGTTGCAGCTGGATACCCCTCTTCTCACCCTCCCCCTCCAAACATGAAAGAGAACCTATGGTCCCCTTCAGTTGTCATAAAAGACTCATAAAAGATTATTTTAGTGTGTCCTGTCTGGGCTACTGTAAAAACATGGTGGTCTCCGTAAAGCACACCCCCTCCCAATGTAAAAATAAAGTATTACAATATAAAGGGCCCATTCTAGTATAGAAAATAACCTTTTGTTTAATTTATTTATTTGTCACTAGGATTAGTTTATATTCAATTTCTGCCAATATATCTCTTTCACGAGATCTAACACAGAAACTTTAAACATAGTTACTACTACCTTAACCTAACCCCAAACTTAACCTAGCTCTAACGTAAACCAAACTAAAACCTAACCCTACCATGAACTTACTTTGCTCTAAGCTTGTAACCTTGCCCAAACTCTATCCTAAACTGAACTGCCATCCAATCTACCCAATTCACTTAAATGTACCCTTACCCAATCTACTCTGACATTTACCTTAACATTTAATGATGTTTTATGGAGACTTGCTTTCTGACACTAAAAGGAAGACTCACTCACACAGTCAGGTTTTAATCTTTTTTGCTTTTGTATTTATTAACAGAAATGTATGAACATGTAATATGCAGGAATGAGACCCTCTGTGAATACATGGCACAATTATATTATATACATTCTTTAAGGAGACAGTGCACAAAAATGGTGGGGGGGAGGGGGAAATACAGGAATCTTAAAATGACCCTTCAGTGGGCTCCGACTGACGTGAGCCGAGTGAGAAACAGTGACTTTTTCAAGTTAAAAATGTTTTTTTCTTTTACTTAAACAAAGAAACATGGCTGTTACCAAGAAATAAAAAGAAATACTACTGTTCTGTCACACATCATTTTCTGTATACAAACTAGGGACAGGTAATTCACATAAACCAGAGGGAGAAATCTACCACGGTGCCAGGCTGGAGCCTTTTTTTTCTTCTTCTTTAAACTGTGTAACTGTAATATCATACATAATTCCCATGTAACACAACAATCACATGTGCAGCTGATCACCCCAAATATTTTTGAAAGAAACTAAATCAGAGCAAACCTGTGTTTGTTCCTCTCTTTAGCTTATAATGCTTTTAAAGCTCATTGCACATTTTTCCCCCACAGACGTTTGTGTCTTAGTAGAATGCCTACATGAATGTGTGTGTGTTATTAGTTGACTTGAACGCAGTCTCTCTGTGGCGGCTCGTCTTCTACTCGTTCTCCTGCAGAGGTCAGAGTTCAGTGTCCAGTTAAATAGTCCTGGGTGGAGTCAGAAGCAAAGGAGTCGGCATCCTCGTTGTCGGAGTCTTCGCTGCTGTCGTCAGCGGCGGGCTCCCCGGACAGTGCGATGCGGGCGTAGTCGTCGGTGTCGATGGACTTGCAGAAGTGGATAGCATATTTTAGTTTTTCCTCCAGCACCTGTTTACACGAGTACCTGGGCAGCTTGAGCAGGAAGAAACACGTGTAGGACTCTGGCAGGAAGTGGTCAGGAGGGTTGTACTTATCCAGAACCTGAAGAGGGTGAAGATAAATTCGATTCAGGTTGATGTTAGTGTCTCTTGACTACACAATCATTTACTTAAAAACTTTCATTTTGAGAAACACACTCCCTGCAGTAAACATGAAGCTACAACCAGCAGGGGGCTTAAGATAAAGACTGGAAACAGGGGAAACAGTGAGTTGGGCTCTAGGCAAACTAGGGTTCTCATGTTTTTCACAGATGGGCAGGGGTGTTATTTATATTCAATTCAACACTGTGTATTCACACTGTATTTGCCAAAATATAAACAATTGCATTACAGCTGCGTGACTAAACTAAAGTCTCATTTCAAGATTCCAAATGTGACAGTATGTCTCTTTCCATCCGTGAGAAACAAGGGGCCGAACAGGTGGATCATTCTTGTGGCATCTTATCCCAGGCTTGATGCGCTTAGGTGACAAACCTTTTTTCACTGAGGTAATGATGTCAGCTAGCAGTGTTACTATCAATGCTTCAGTATCACCCTTAAAGTGTACTGGGCAATGATAAACATGGTATAAAAGCAGCTGAGTGGCTGAGCCTCAACAGTAAGGGTGGGACAAGAGGGTGACGCCTAGAGGGTGACGCCAATCATGAAAAAATCCTCTGTAGACCCGTCTCATTTTGGTTGGGCCTTCAGAGGAGGCAGCACCAGAGCTTGGACACAACTATTAACCCTAATGCTAAAAGACTAATTATAAAAGGACTTAAAAGCAATCAAACAACTCATATTGTAACACAGCATATTTCTTAAAATATCAAACTTTAAGTTGTTGGTTTTCCCCCCGTCTCACCTGCACAACGAAATCCCGCCCACGGAAGTCAGCAATAGTGCGAGGCAGACGTGTGCGACCCCAGACAAATCTCAGGAACAGAGACCTCTCTGTGTTGGAGAAGGACTCCATTACCTCCCAGAACCACTGGATGAGTGGTGATGTCGGCTCCACCCCTTTATAGGTGGCCACTGACTTCAGCAGGTGGAGTGGGATGTCTGGGCTTCCACACACCTGGAGGGATTATACAAATTTAAAAATATCAGCCCATTGAGTGAGAACATAAGAAATGGAACAAAGTAAAACGGCTCCTACTCACCATAGTTTCCAGCTCATAGCCGGTGAAAAGAGACAGTAGGGGAACAGGAACCACTCGAGCCATGCCCTCGCGCACTGCAGACACCTGCTCGTCAAACTCATGGAGCCTGCAGGGTGGAAAACACAAGAGGCAGCAGGTTAAACACACACATACACAAACGGGAGAATGTAACTTTTACTCATTCAGCATTTTGTTTTTTTCACCTGTAGTTAATTGCCAGGCGCACATATTCTGCACGGTTCTCCAGGGTGATGTGGGAGTACTTGGAGCTGAGCTGGATGTCCTGGCCGCTGGCATTGGGCACGGTGAAGGGCAGGGTCATGGCCTCAAACTCCTCGGCCGTGGCCTCGTTGTCCCGGATGTACATCAAGCCGGGGATAAAATCCTTATCAACCTGGGGAGGAACAGATGAGATAACAAAGAACTTCATAAACTATCCCTTCAGCTGGTATGTGCCGGACGATCAGCTGTTTGAGCGTGTACGCAGGAGAGCACTCTTGCCAAAAACCCAGTTCCCGTGAGCTCCACACGGTTCCACTCGCTCTCCAGTCTTGTGCTGGACTCATTTCTTATCTAACCTTTGGAATACCTCAAGGGCAAAACCGCAAAACAAGAGAAGCTTTGTGAGGGAGCGGGGCCTTTTGTTCCCACCCCAATACTCTCTGAGAGATGGTTCTGGAGCTCATGATCACAGCGTGAGGGATCCTGGTGGACTCACGTCATCCTACAAAGTTTGTCCATCCTTACTTGTTTCAATAAAAATGAATGCAACATTATATATGCCCGAAGAGCAGGTAGAGTTTAAAGACAGTTTTCACCCTGTAGTACTCTGTAACATTTCGAGCAGGGAGATAATGGGCTTATGCTTTTAAACTGTAGAGGAATGTAAAGGTTATAATGAGGCTTATGAAGGTCAAAATGTTATACAATATCTGACATAATGCAGCATTCCTCTCTGTAGCTGGAGACGATAAGCTCTCCTGCAGAGTTGCACGAGACTAGATCAGTTAAATAGATTCAAATTATCTATGACACTAAGCAGCTTATCGTTAAACAATGAGCCTCGTGCAAGAACACGTTTTGTATTCCTATCTTAAAACACGTTTCTCCCTGTTTCATGTGTGTTTTTGAAGTCAACTGAATTCTAAACTGCAGAGTCTTGATCTGATAAAGGCCAACCGTGAATGAGAAGATACAAGTTCTTCAGATCTAATTATTAGTGCAATAAAATTACAATTCGAGATTTAAGTGTCATACACACCAGTGTTACCAAAGAGTAAAAAGAATTCCACACTGTGAAGCTTCACCTCTCACAGTTAGGAATCAGCTGATAAACAGCAGTGTCTGTTGTATTCAAGAGAGGGTTTTCAAAGTGGATCCCTCCTCCATTGTTCTCATCATCGTCTGACGCAGCACGTCTTCTTTGCAAATTGTATAGTATTTTCAAGATGTTTCCTCTAAATGCATTCAGCCTTCTGCTGGTGTATTTACGCCTGGTATATTGCCCTGATAATTACCATGGTTACAATCGTTAAGACCATCTCACATTCTCAACCTCAGAAAACTCCCTAAGTTTACAAACATTAACTGATTCCACGTTTTCAAACTCATCAACAGATCAGACCAGAGCAAACAAAAGCCAATGAAAACAGCGAGAGAGTTTTTTTTCTTTTTAGGTGAGATATTCTTATAGGCAAGTCATATAAGGTGAATATGTCTATGAAAGTGTTTATTCTTTCACACATTCAATCCTCATCATTGCTATCACACTGAGAGCCCCTTTGTGCCCTAAGGAGCAGGGGGTGTGTACCTACCTCACTGAGGTCAGCAATGGTCAGGTTCATGCCTGCCAGCTGTTTCCATACAGGCTCTGCCAGATTCAGAACTGAGAGGACTTCCAGTCCTGATTGCAATACCCAGGAGAACTCCTGCAGACATAGCAAGGCAGAGCACATTAACCACAGATCAAACCTGTACAGCCATGTGACAGTGTTGAAGAAAATGCCAGCAGAAAAAAAAATTAAGAAACATCTGTATTTAATGAGGCATGTTCAACAGTTCAGGCCAGGTGTTTTATCAGTGAAAATGCACAAGGAGCATTTGTGTGTTTTAAAATGAACATGAATATTTTGGTTTTTTGTTTATCAAGGATTAACACCGCAGCAGAACTGACTGAGAGATTAACTGGATTATACCTAGGAAGCGGAACATGCTCATGTGAAGAGGGGACTTGGCGGCGGGGTTGAGCAGGAAACAGTCCCTGTTGGCGCCTGACTCGTCGCGGCCGTTGGGTGGTGACAAATGAGCAGCGGAGTCAGGGCGTTCTGCAGCTCCTCACACATTTCTGCGATGGACTCACTGTAGCCTCCGCCGCAATCATCCACTGACTCCCCTGAAAAAATAATAAACAATAGAAAACACATGTTGAGTTAAAATAACAAGGATGAGTAAAGGCATTTTTTTGATAACTTCACATTAAGTTTTAAGAAAACTCCATATCACAAATTTTTGTTGGACATGGACACCTACCAACAAATTTGACCTTCCAGACACGATGAGGAAGCAGCAGGGCTGTCTGGACTGAACGAGCTCATCTTGGCACACATCTGACCAAACACAGACTTAGTTCCGTCTGGACCAGCAAGACCCCCTTTGCTCCGGGAACGCTTC